>NW_006399798.1:16594288-16596347 GCF_000299155.1 Elephantulus edwardii | reverse complement strand
TTAAATTACAACAAATATGGATCTCTTCAAGTCCACTGGCCATTTTGAATGCCCTCTAACCTGAGAGACTTATTATTTTCTTTTGTTTTATTTAAATTTATTATTGAGACTTACTATTTTCAAGCACAATACTATACAATGTGCTGTTGCTATTTAAAGGATATTGTGGGTCTATTATTTTGGAAGTGTATTGGCCAAGCCTATTTCTTTCTTTTTCTTTTTTTTTTAAAGAAAGAAAATCTTTCCCACAGAATCTTTCACCTTAGATTATTCTCATTTCACCACTTTGAACGGTACACAACATTAAGAAACTGTAGAAGAAAAAAAGAACACTTTTTAGACCACATCTGGAAAGCAGAAAACAAAGAAGGAAAGGAGAATTCCCAAGCAACATTTTCTAGCCGGGCTGCATTTCTTTTGACCCACTTTCCTTGGGTGATTTGCCTTCTGTGAAGTCATTCTGAGGGGTGTTAAAAGAAGAAGCAATTTAAAAACATGTTATCATGGAGACGCACAGTTGACCTTCTTCTCTTTCCCTCAAAAGGGTCGAATTCATTTTGTCTGGAGAGCAAAGAGGACCAGAGTTTGGAGCAGCAGTGCTGGGGCTGTGTTTTACCACGCACTAGAACAGCCCCAGACCACAGCCCATCTGTGAGGAAGGTGGTTGAAGCTGGTTCACTGGTACAACTAGTTCATCTTCTAATCAAAACAAATTTCATGCATAGACTCACTGCTGTCCCCACGAATGGCTCCACTGGCCGAGTGGTCTCCCAGAACTGACTGCTAGAAAAGGAATCTATGCACCTGTGTCACTTGATTATTATTGTTGTTATTCCACCCCCCCCCAAATCCTTATTGCCAGGCAGTCTCCCAAACCTTTGATATCTGCATAATAGTAATGAGTTCTTGTGGGAGCTCTGGTAGCCTAGTGGCAAGAAGCTGCTCTGCAGTCCTAAAGGCACACAGTTCGAATCCAATAGCTACTCCGTGGCAGAAAGATGGGCAATCTCCTGCTGTGTGAGTAACTGCCTCTGAAACCAGCTGGAGGGTCAGCTATGGGCAATTCCAACTTGATGGTACACAACAAAGACAACAACAGATTCTTAAAACAACAATAAATCAAACTCATTGCCACTGAGTAAGAACGGACTCACAGCAAAAGTACTGAATGTCTTTTTTTTAAAGGGTTGTTGTCATTGCTAGGTGCCATCAAGTCAACTGTGACTCGCAGTGACCCTATCAACACTTACCTGATCCTGCGCCACCCTCGTGATCTAGACTGTTATATATGCTTGACCACAAGGAAACGAAAACCAAAATGAAACAAAAACTCAAGAGTTAACTTAATTCAAAGACATTAGTTACTTTGCTTTGTGGTGCTACCACTACCACTCTTGATTTCCAAAAGATTTTCATCAACCCAAACCATTACTCAGTCCTGAAAGACATTTCTCGAGTCTCTCTTTGTTTCAGAAGACCAAACTGCAGAATCCAGGACAAATAAGCAATGGAAGTGTTGCATACGATAGCTCCTTTTTGGAAAGTGACAATATACATTAGAGTTGCAAAGCCTCTGAGAAGTCCTGCAGCCTGAACTCCCTTCAACACTGAAAAATTCTGAACTCGGTCATTCTGTTAAGGATGACATATGACATCAGTCTCCTGGCATGACCTCCACCCATTCCAGCCCCATTCTCTGTGAGGATCCTCTCCTGGCCTGGCCCTGAAGGGGTCTTACTCATCACTGCCTAGGCTGGAGGTCTGTTTCCCTGGCTTGATCCTTAACATGCTGTAGTTCACATGGCTCCATTTCTAGGGAACAGTTACTTCCTTTTGCCCAAATAAACTGTGTATCTCCATCAATAATGAGAGTTAATTGTGTATGGGGATTAAGTTATTTCCATCTAATCCCTAGAAAGGTGATCTGACAGAGTGTGGAAATTATTGAACAATATCATTGATATCACATGCAAGCAAGATTCCGCTGAAGATGATCCAAAAATGACTGGAACAGCACAACAGAGAACTGCCTGAAGTGCAGGCTGGATTTAGAAGAGGC
>NW_006399798.1:16590853-16593868 GCF_000299155.1 Elephantulus edwardii | reverse complement strand
AAAAAGAATGGGAATCCCAGAACACTTGATCGTGCTAATGTGAAACCTATACTTGGACCAAGAGGCAGTTGTCAGAACAGAGCAAGGAAACACTGCAGGGTTTAAAACTGGAAAGGGTGTGCATCAAGAATGTGTCCTATCTCCATATCTTTTCAATCTCTTTGCAGAACAGATTATCTGGGAGGCTGGGCTCTATGAGAAGTGTAGCATCAGGATTGGAGGTAGACTCATCAAAAATCTGTGTTATGCAGGTGACACAACCCTGTCTGCTCAAACTAAGGAGGATTTGAAATGTTTGCTGCAGAAGGTCAAGGACTGCAGCTAATATGGATTGAAACTCAACATCAAGGAAACAAAGATTCTCACCACTGGGCCAATTGGCAGCATCATGATAAATGGTAAAGAGATTGAGATTGTTGACAGGTTCAGTTTGCTTGGCTCTATAATCAACAATCTTGGTACCAGCAGACAGGAATTTAAAAGATGAATTGCATTGGGAAAATCTGTTATCAGAGACCTCTCCAAAGTACTGAAGAGCAGCAATGCCAGTCTGGAGACTAAGGTGCGCCTGATCCAGGCCATGGTCTTTGCAATTACTTGTTATGCATCAAAGAGCTGGACCATGACTAGGGATGATAGAAGGAGAACTGATGCCTTTGAGCTGTGGTGCTGGAAAAGAGTATTAAATATACCATGGACTGCTAGGAGAACAATCAAGTTCATCCTGGAGAGGGTGAGACCAGGCTTCTCCTTGGAGGCAAGGATTCTGAAGCTTCGTCTGCCATACTTTGGACATGTTGCACGGTGGGATCAGTCCTTGGAGAGGGACGTCATGCTTGGGGGGGTGGAGGACAGCACAGGAGAGGAAGACCCTCTATGAGATGGATTTATTCAGTCACTGGGGTAATGGGGATGGGTGTGTCAGAGACAATAAGATTGGCAAGGAATAGAGCAGGGTTCAGAACTGTTGTACATAGGGTCGTTATGTGTCGCAGGCAACTTGATAGCACATAACGGCAACAACTGTCTTCATGACCCCAAAGAAGGATCATTTAGGACCCCACTTTCTCTTTAGCTCACCCAGTAGTTGAGATGAGCCAACGGGCCCCCATTTCCTTCCAGGCAAGGTCAATGCTGGAATCCTGGTGTAACAAACGTCCTTTTCCCTGCACTTGTATTTACTTTCCTGCTTATATAATTTAGTGGTTTCTACTACTCTTGGCTGGAATTTAACCAAAGGCAGGGGAGGGGGACTGAAGAAAGGAGAAGGTCCTTGAGAAGATGGCCGTTTATCAGTTTATATACACAACATCCATCAGCTCTTTCAATTATAGGGAAAGCTGATAAGGTCAAGACTGGGAGTTCAATTCCGATCCATGATAGTTAGCTGTTCTCAGAAAAATACCTCAATCTCCCTGATGCCACTCATGGGGAGATAACCCATGTCTACCACGAGTGACAGATGACCCTTCCCAAGCTCACTGAAACCCACCTCGAACAATCTCATCTCTCACTGTGGCTCCATCCCAGTTGAGGTTCTCATTATAGAGTCACTTCCTTCACCCTGGTCCGTTATTCCCCGTTTTTGTTTTCTAATTCAGTTAGCCAAATGATTGAAATGTTGGGTCACACAGGACACGGCCCCCTAATGCCTTTGCTCCTTGAGTAAATGACAGCCATCCTAGGGAACTTCGCTTTCTGTCACTTATAGATTCCAGAGAGATGTGAATGCTTCTTCAGCAGATTCTTATGAAAACAGGTTTTGGTGGAGATCGTAGCCATGACTGACTGCATAATCTATGTCACTGTTTTCAATATAACTTAGTAAGAAATCAGTTTTATGAGTGAGCATGCGTTGTCTTTCCTTCATAATTGTTGCTAACTGTGGTCATGTCTAGCTTCTATTCCTGGAGACCCACCTCCCATAGAATGAAACACTTCCCAGTCCTGCGCCACCCTCAAGACTGCTGGTTTCACATTAGGCCTTGTTGTCCACAGGATTTTCACTAAGTGATTAGTGGAAGCAGATTGCCAGGCCTTTCTTCCTAATCGGCCTCTGTTGGGAAGCTCTGCTAAAACATGGTCAGGAGCAGAGCAACACACACAAGCCTCAGTGACAAAAAGTCACACTGCTGAGGAATTGAACTGGGGTCTCTGGCGTCAGCAGCAGAGCAACACACAAGCCTCAGTGACAAAAGGTCACATTGCTGAGGACTTGAACTGGGATCTCCGGCACGGAAGGCAAGAACTCTAGCATTGGCCCACCACCGCACTCTCTTTGTTACTACTCAAACCGAGGTGGTGCTGCTGAGCTCTGTGGAAGCCCCGACTCTGCTTTCCAACCCTAGGAAAACAACATCAGCTTCTTTGGAAGGCAGCCAGTCTCCGCGGGCACCTCTGTGAGATTATAAACTCCAGAAGAACCTGCAGGTTTCGAAAGCTCGTTAGATGGTCTGTTCTTTGGAGGATGGTCCTTTTGTTATTCTTTGGGGACTGTACAATTAAGATTTCCACTCCACCCCTTATAACTAGCTAAAGATATTTTCCACTTCCTGGGCAAAGGCATTTTTATGTAATCCTAAACACACATACACACAGAGTCCCCATAAATGATGAAAAGGCTCTTATGTCTTGAGAACTGCAAAGCTGTAGATGACCATAACTATGCCCTGACAACTACAACAGATGACCCCAAAGAACCACCCTAAATAATAACAGAAAGTTCTCTGGTGGAATTTTGTCACCAAGGAGTGCAGCCCAAAGTCTAAGTAATAAATTGGACCTAATCCCCTGCCCAGTCGAATCTGACCCATCAACACTCCACTGGATTAATTGGAACTCCAGGGCTGTAAATTTTCATCAAAGGAAAATGTCCATACCTCTCCTTTGGAGTGGCCAGTGGATTCAAACCACTGACCTTTTTTTTTTTTAAAAAAAATTTAGGTTGTTTATTTTTCATTTCAATGAACATCTACAGAGATTTTGGAATTCCATTCATTCATTGTTGCACCCTTC
>NW_006399798.1:16569354-16590753 GCF_000299155.1 Elephantulus edwardii | reverse complement strand
TTGTTTATTTTTCATTTCAATGAACATCTACAGAGATTTTGGAATTCCATTCATTCATTGTTGCACCCTTCTCCCCGCACAAACCCCCTCCCCCCTCCCCCCCCATTTGCTCCTCTCCTTGAAAAGCAAAAGAAAAAAAAGAACTACGTCACCAGGGCTCCTTAAGAAGCTATCAAGTCAGCTATAACCCTGAGGGGTGCTTGGATAAACGTACTCTGCCCTGTCATTTTAAGAACCCCAGGGGGAAGGCAGGCTGTGTGGATCCTGCTGGAGAGCTTAGCACTGGGGAAGGTTTACTTTTGCTTGTAGGATAGGAAATATGAAGCTTGGGAAAGACATCAAAGAGAGGTATTTAGGATTAAAGGATCAGGGGATAAACAGCCCAATTAAGAACATGAAAAAAGCTGAAGGCAATGGAAAGCATCTGTTATAAAGGGCTCTGAGCAAACCCAGAAGTGAGAATAAGGGTTGGGCTCCGGGTCCTTGTGGGCAGAGGACATGAGAACATGGCTGAGCATGAGTCAAGGGATGAGCATCTTGAAAATGAACTCCTGAACTAGTGGTCTTGGGATTAGATAGAGAATAATTCCATCTCCACCCCACCACTTGACCCCTACCAACTCTGAGGCAAGAGAAAGAAAAACTGTCCTATGCTTCCATGGGAAGTGCTGCTTCCCAATTGGGAATGAAAACCAGCCTTTGAGCTGGATTTAAATGCAGAGGTCCACCTGTCCAGAGGCATCCGGAAACCAGTTTGCAGTCCACAAGGCTTGGAATTGGCAAGTGTCTACCGATGGGAGTTCCACTATCCCTGAAGGCTCACCTGAGAGCCCTCCTCCAAGAAGTCTTCCTAGGCAGACTTTCTCTTTCCTCCACATGTTTGCCTCAGGTTTCCTCCTCTGTTTGCCCTTCGATGACATCCCTCAGCTCCAGTCTTCCCTGGAATCCAATCCTGGAAATGCTGATAGTTACATACTCATCTGCCCTGCATTTTTTTCCACCAGCTCTGCCTCCTTCCATAACCAATCCTCACAAAGGCAGGGACCACTTAAATTTGCCCAACAGGGTTATCTTGAGTGGCCTTATTGGTCATTTGGCATGTCAATCACAACACAGGTTCCCAGGTTACACACTTCCCTCCCCTCTATTTTCCTGGCCCATTAGGGTAGCCCATCATCATTACCTGACTTTTTTTTTTAATAATTTTAATGAACATTTACAGAGATTTTGTATTTCCATTCATTCATTGCTGCACTTCTCCCCCCTCCCCCCAGTTCACTCCTCTCTTTTAAAAGAAACACTCCCTCCCTGGTACACAATCCCCCCGCACCCCTCCCACCGCCCCAAGTACATTCCACTATGCAACCTTAACTGTGGACTCTTGTGATAATTACCTGACTTTTGTACTTGACTCTCTGAGACCAGTTCCACCTCCCTGCCACCTCTCCTCCCACAGAGGTTGCCAGATACAACACAATCTTTTAGTGTAAGTATGTTGTGCTGTTGTTACGTGCTTTTGAGTTGGAAATGACTCATAGCTGACCCTCCAGCAGATATTCTGAGGCTGTCAATCACATGAGAAGAAGTTATCCATTATTCTGCTTGGTGCAGCTGGCAGATTCAAACCAAGTACGTCTAGGTTGGCAGTGCAACTCGTTACCACGGGGCCACCAGAACTGCCGAGTATACATATGTCCCATGCAATATTTAGGATACCTTTATTTAAACAAAAGGTTTTGCCGTCTATCTGAAATTCAAATGAAAGTTGTTGTTGTGTGCTGTCTATTCGGAATCTGTCCATAGCTGACTCTCTAGCGGGTTTTCAGAGGCTGCACAAGATTAAAACAAGCTTGGAAGCGGGAGTCGCATCCACTTCTGAAATGGCTCGCCTCTGGAAACTCCATGAACATGGAGAAACGACCAAAGTTATACAAGTGTTTAGGTCTTTTGTTCATAGGGTTGCTATGAGTCGTCTACAACTTGACGGCACTTAACAACAGCAACACAACCACCAACAACCATCACCACCACCACACAGGAGGAGACTGTCAATCTTTTTCCCATGAAGCAACTGCTGGATTTGAACCATGTGCCTTTGGGATTGCAGTGCAGCTTCTTACCACAAATCTAAGTTGTTGTTGTTGTTAGTTGTCTTTGAGTTGAGTATGGCTCTCCGTGACACCATGAACAGCTGACCCTACTCTATTCTGTACCATCCTCATCCTCTTTGCTTGCTAAAAGAGTAGGCTGTGAAACGCAAAGGTAAGCAGGCATCTTATATTTTCACTTGCTAAAGCTGGTGACCATATTCCCTTAGCGGCCCGGAATTAGGTAACCTGCCTAAGATTGCTGCCTTCTGCTCTTAACCTTTATCCTCATTGGAGGCTGTAGTCCCAGATCTGCAATTCAAGGCCCGAGTGCAGAGGCCACAGCCCTTGTTGTCACATAACAATTGATGGTCTGGCTGGGTTTCTCAGTGCTAGCCACTCCCTGAACTTTTCCTTTGGTCCTCTGGTCTGAACCTATATTCTCAGGCCCATTCAGTGCTTGTCCAAACCCATGGGCAGAACAAGTGCCGGCCTGAGCCGCTGGCTGAGTGACACTCTTGCCTCCAGAAAACCTTCTGACTTGCTGATGATTTCCATGTGCTGACAGGGAGGTCTTGCTATTTTCTACCTGATTATGACTCCCCAGAGTGTGGATTATCACTCAGGGGTGGCTCTGAACGGGATGTTCTGTAGATCACTGGCATGGAAACCCAAAGGATTGGACCGCAGAAGAATTGGCAATTGGAGAAATAAGTGGAAGGAAACGCTGTAGAATTGGAAGGAACTTTGAGTTCAACAGAAAAGGGTGAGAATGAGACCATTTGGCCATAATGACTTTCTTTATAGGTTTTATGTCAAGATTTTCTCCAACAGAAATAAAATACTGTATTCCTTTAAGAACTTGAACCATGTGTTTATAACCGAGCAGTTCTGGGGCAGATTAGTAGATTTAAGGCCATGAGCTACCAGTTACCATCAAGTCAACTCAAGTCACGGAGACCCATGTGTATCAGAGTAGAACTGGACTCTGAGTTTGTTTTGTTTTGTTTGTATTATTTTTTCCTCCTTATTTATTTATTTTTTAATGCAACATATATTTTTTACAGCATAGTCTTCCCATTTAATTTTTCCCCCATTCACTCATTGTTGCACATTTTCCTCCCTGCCCATCCCTCCCCCTCAGTTCGCTTTTCTCTTGGAAAAGAAAAAAAAATTCTTTCATTGTTATACAATCACATACACACACACATCCCATGGCCCAAGTCCACAGTCCATTTTACTGTGTATTTCTTTTTCTGTAATCTTGTCAGGAAAATAATACTTAGTCCTATATTCTCTTCCTCATCTGTTTCAATGCAGTATACATTATTTTTCCTCTCTCAGTTTTCCCCCAACCCTAACGTCAGTCCCATTTTATAACAGTGGCACTAAGTAATATTTGCCCTTTTGTGATTGAGATCTTTCACTCAGCATTTTGTCCTCCAGGGTCATCCACTTTGCATAATATTTCATGAGTTCCTTGTTTTTCAATGCATCATAATATTCCATTGTGTGAATATACCACAGCTTCTCTATCCATTCATTTGTTGATGGGCACTTGGGTTGTTTCCAACTCTTTGCAATTGTGAACAAAGCTGCAATAAACATGGGTGTGCATGTATCTGCTTGGGTGGCAGTTCTGGTTTCTTTAGGGTATATTTTGGAATTGCTGGAATTATGGAATTGCTGGGTCAAATGGTATTTCTATTTCCAAGTTTTTGAGAAAGCATCATACTGCCTTCCATAATGGCTGCACCATTTTATACTTCCACTGACAGTGGATAAGGGTTCCAGTTTTTCCACAACCACACCAGCATCTGTTGTTTGTCCAGAAGGTTTTCAATGGCTGACTTGGCAGCACCAGGCCACAGCTGAGGCTCTTGTGGGTAGACTTGAACCCCCTACCTTTCTGCTAACAACCAGACACATTTGCCCTTTGTACCATCCCAGGATCCTATAGACTACAAATCCTTCAGAAGTGCTGTGTACAGAGACCAGTCTCCCCACAAAGTATGGAGGGTTCTACTGGAGAAGTGGCACCAGGGCAGTGTGTCCCCAAGGCAATGGCTTTGTTAAGAACCATTGTTTTCAGTCAGTTACATTCTGTTTTCAGAACCTTCACTTTAGGACTTTAGCAGAGTCTTAAAAAGTGAACATAATGTCACTTAACATTTCCTGATTCCATCTCTTTGTTAATATTACCTATTTTCTTCACATTTCACAATGCTCTGAAAAGCTTATGGAGAATAATTGGCACTGATTTGGGGTCACATCATGGTGGTTTAATTCTAAGCCTCACCAGGCAAATAACTGCTATTACACAGTTAAATGGACAAAGAGCTCTTGTCCACATAATTATTAATTACATTTCAAATGAAAATTCCAAGCACAAGCTTTCTGGGAAAGGAGAAGTAGAATGGAGGAGATATCAATAAAATAAAATAATATCTGAGATAATTAGTACCTTTGAGTCTAATAGCTGTGACTAACTCTGCATTGATGAGGGCTAAGATACATGTTTTCTCAACTATTAGCCCAAGCATTTTGTAAAAAACAATTTCACAACTGTTGTAGCAGGCTGACAGAGAATAGACTTAAATTCATGCTGGATTCAGAGAGGATATGCAATGAGGAAAACCACTGCTGATGTCAGATGGACCTTGATCTAAAGCAAATATAAAAATAACTGTTTACCTCTGTTCTGTTATTAAGAACACAAAGGCATTTACTATGTGAGTCATAGTAAACTATGGATAACATCGTGAAGAATGGGAATTACAGAGCCCTTAATTGTGCTCCTGTTGAATCTGTAAATGGACTGAGGGGTATTCACTTGAACAGACCAAGGGGACACTGTTGCCTCGAAAAGCAAAGAGGACTTGAGATCCTGACGCAGGTCAAAGACTACAGTCTTCCGTATGGATTGCACTTCAACATAAAGAAAATAAAGATTTGCAACCACTATGGAAGGCAGTCTGGCTCTTTCTCTAAAAGTTGCAAGTAGAAATACCATTTGACCCAGCAATTCCACTACTGGAAATTTACCCTAAAGAAACCATAATTGCCAGCCAAGCCAAGCAGATACATGCACACCTATGTTTATTGTGGCTTTGTTCGCAATAGCAAAGAGCTGGAAACAACCCAAGTGCCCATCAACAACAAATGGATAGAGAAGCTGTGGTCTATTCACACAATGGAATAGTATGTAGCACTGAAAACAAGGAACTCATGAATATTATGCAAAATGGATGACCCTGGAGGACATTATGCTGAGGGAAATATCTTAGTCACAAAAGGACATATATTGCATAGAGCCACTGTTGTAAAATGGGACTGACATCGGGGTTGAGGGAAGGCAGAGAAGGAGAAGAGGAATGATGTATACAGCATTGAAACAGATGAGGGAGAGAACTGTTTAAAGGGATATATGATTGAGTATTGTCATGACAGGAGTCCAGAATGAAGGCTGCACAATGAAGTAGACTTGGGGAGATAGATTACAGAGCAATGATAGAGTTTTTCTTTTACTTTTCAAGGAGAAGAGTGAACTGGGGGGAAGGGGTGGACAGGGAGAAAAGTGAAACAATGAATGACTGGAAACCCTAAGTCTCTGTAAACTTTCATTAACATGAATTTAAAGAAATATATATATATATATTTAAAAGAAAATAAAGATCCTCACAAGTGGATCTATAAGCAACATCATGATAAACGAAGTTATCAAGGGTTTCATTTCACTTGGGCCAACACCCAGTGGCCATGGAAACAACAATCAAGAAATCACAGGACATATTGCATCAGGCAAATTTGCTACTAAAGGGCTCTTTTTGTTGTTGTTGTTGTTGCTAGGTGTCATTGTGTCTGCTATGACTTATATTGACCCTATGAATCATGGAACAAAAATATGGAACGCTTCACGAATTTGCGTGTCATCCTTGCAAGGGCCATGCTAATCTTCTCTGTAGCGTTCCAATTTTAGTATATGTGCGGCCGAAGCGAGCACTAAAGGCTCTTTCAAAAGCAAACATGTCACGTTGAAGATTTGCTGCACCTCGCCATGCCCTGATAGTTTCAGTTGCTGCATACGCCTATGAAAGCTGGACAACGAATAAGGAAGACGGAAGAAGAATCAATGCATTTGAATTAAGGCATTGACAGAGAATATGGACTATGCCATGCAATTCCAGAAGAAGGAACAAATCAGCCAGAACTTCCAGAATATTCCTCAGAGGTAATGGTGCTAAGATTTTGTTTGTAGAACTTATGTTATCTGGATGGATCAGTCCCTAGGGCAGGGAATCACACTTAGTAAAGTTGAAGGCCAGCAAAAAAAAAAAAATAGAGGAAGACTCTCTATGAGATGGACAGACACACAGCCTAATCAATGGGTTCAAGCATAGCTCGGATTGTGGGCATGGCACAGGGGTAGGCAGCATTTGGTTCTGTTGTACAGAAAGTTGCTATGAATCATAAGTGATTGGAAGGCACCTAACAATAACACAACACTAGCCCACAGAATTTCCATTTTAATGGAAGCTTCCAGCTATCACTATATGGAAGATGATAAATAACAATGGGCATTTACTGTGCATTTACCATGCACCAAACATAAAGCTAAAATTTTGTGTGAATTATTTAATGTAATCTTCACATTGCCCTCAAGACAATTACTACTCTTTCCCCTACTTGCATAGGAGGAAGTTGAGACTTAAAGAGGAAAAGTAATTTGCTCAACTGTTAATGGGCACTGGCGACAGGCCCAACTGAATCCAAAGCTTTCCTCTTGACCATTATATAATTTCTAGAAGGAAGAGATGGTGTTGGAAAATCATTTCATTCCTTGCTTTACGCAGGGATTGTACAAGCTTTTGATATATTAGATCAGGGGTTGGCCAGCTATCGGCTAGGGTCAGCTCTGGCCTGCTGGTTCAGGCAAAGCCAGCTATGGTCACAAGTCTGCATACTGTCTGTGGCTGCTCCTGCAAGGGCAGAAACTATATGGCGCAGAAAGCAGAACCCTCCTTCTGTGTGATCCTGTTTAGAACGTTTGCCGACCCCTGTGTTAGCTCACTGACTCCTGCTACCGGCCCTGTGGAAGAGGGATTATCTCACTTTTAGACATGCAAGGAGCACAGATTCAGAGAACTAAGCTACTTGTTCTGGATCAGTGATTCCCTGACATCTAAAATGTAAAAATAGCATTTTGTCCCAGAATAGCTTTTTTCCCCTTCCCAAGTTAGAAATATTGGAAAAAACCCAACTATATATATATTTTTTTTCTATTATCTCATAAAAGAAAAGGCATTCAGTAGCAAGAATAGGGCTGTGTTCACAATCAATCTTTGCAATGGAGTAAACAGAAGTCTGTGAAAAGATTTCAAGTTTGTTTCCTCTTTCTATCTTACTGAAGACTGACAAGAATGCAGTCATTGTCAGACACAAGTTCAAGAACTGACAATTAGGAACCCCTCTGTATGCACTCCAGCCAGTAAGTAACAGAGTCAGAAGATAATCAAACTCATCTGATTCAAAGAACATAACACAGTATTGTACACAGCCTTCTGTTTATCTTCTTACCATTATTCTTTCATTCATTTATAGATTCAATACTTTTATTGAGCCCTGACTATGGGCTGAGGACCATATTTTTCTCCATTTCCTTTCTTTCTTTCTTTTTTAAATTATTAACTTCAATGAACAATTACAGTTATTTTGGATTTCCAATCATTCATTGTTGCACTTTTCTCCCCACCCCCCTGCCTCCCAGTTCCCTCTTCTCTTTGAAAGTAATAGAAAAGTTCCTTCATTTGTTATACAATCCCCCTGCACCCTCCCACCCCCACCCCGATTACACTCCACTCTGCAACCTTCATTTGACTCTTATGATAATCATAATGCCCTATAATATATTGCTTTTAAACTGTGTCCATTCCTTTCTTATCTCTGTTTCTTTGGCTATTTTGGTTAAGACTGAAAATGGATTCCATCCCAATTTAGTTAATAACTTTCTTAAGATAGGCTGACCTGGTGCAATTAGGAAAATGATGCAAGGAAAACATATAATGATTTTATAGGGTTCCCTCCTCTTTAAATTTTTTTTTTAATTAAGTGATGACTCTAGAGGTTCTTCAGAATAAATGAAATGATTTCTTATCAAGGCACAGAGATTTTATACACATGTCTCCCCACTGTCAAGGTTGTCCAATAAGGAATCAGGCCACAGCCTGTTGGGTACAAGCTCCACATTCTATCAATAATTATTTTTTTTTCTATCAATAATTATCATCATCTCTTTAATCTCATGTTTCTAGACATTTTTATTCCATTACAATTAACTACCACAAATAAAGCAGTCAAGTTCTTTAAAAATTGCAAGCAAAAGTTAATTACGTGAAGTGACTAGGAAGGCAATTTAAATTTATATTCATATTCTTGAACAAATGAGAACATGCAAGTTCTTACATTATATATAGCTGTGTAATAGCCTACATTTAAATATTTCTGATTTGAACGACTCTTCTATTTTTCTTTTAACTGCATTGATAAGAAGAGCAGTGCAGGGAAGTTCCAATTACACCACTAATCTTAGACTAAATATTTTAAAACGATTAAATGAAACTTACCGTGTATTCTGATCCCAGATGTTCATTTGGAGAGAAAGGGAAAGAAAAAGAGAGACAAAATGATCATATGAACCATGCTTATAAGCAATATAAAACCACAGAGGTAACAACTACATACAATTATAAAAGAATGTGGTAACGAGACCTTCTAAGAATTAACCTTGCATAAATACTGATTGTCTCCATTCTTGCTTTTGAAACCTTTTCATGTGATACTTCTGTGGTTGGCCAGATAAGGACAATAAGACAAGATTCAATTAGCCTATAGGATTGTGGTTAATTAAAAACCAAAGCACTGGCATTATAAAAACAGAATTAAAGACTAATAATTCCAGTAGAGCATTTAATTAACCACAAAGGAAATAATTTTAAGTGGAAAATCAGCCTTTTATGCCCAATAAGAGGAGTTTGCTATGATGATGTTGAAGTGGGATCTTGAATTTTAATGTGCTTGAGGGCAGGAACCAAATCTTGCTAATTTTTGAGTGCAGGGAATTTATTATCACTCTTTTACAAACGGGCAGGAATACATTCTCTAAGACCTTCCCATTATCTCAACAGCGAAGGAAACTGTGGCAGAGAGCTGGGGAGAAAAAGGACAGAGCTCTCCCACTGCTGTTAAGAGGAACTGGGGGGCTCTGCCCTCCTTCACCCGTGTTCCTGGGGTTGGAGTTCTTAGATGCAATCTTTTTACACAATCTACAGTCAGGTTTTTCTGGGGGTAAAAAGGGGGGAGGTAAAATTAAAAAGTCAAAATAAACAAGCAAACTGTACTCTCAAATTGAAGAAATAGAGGGAAATAACCAAAATAAAAAAGCAACTCCACTATGGCCCAGTTGATTCTGACTCAGGATGCTATTGGACAAAGTAGAACCTCCCCCAGAGGGTCCCAGGGCTGCGGTCTTTATGGGAGAAGATCACCGCATCTTTCTATTTGAGAGCAGTAGGGAGGTATAGATGGCCAACTTTCTGTTAGCGCCTCAACACTTAATCCATGAAGGCTTCTGAGGTAAAAATAAGGATAAAGAGATGCCACTAAAAATGAGTTTGTCTTCTTTTTCCATAAACCATTTCCTCTGGTCACTCCAAAAGCAAGATGCAATGGCTTAGCTTAATCCTCACGCCTCACCTTCTCCTGCTCACCATTCGGAGCGGTGGTGACGACGCAATGTAAGCAGGCAAGGGGAGAGGTAGGCATGGTGATGGGATTCCACAAAATATTGGAAACTGTGAAGAGCAAGGCTTTCAGAGGCTGGGACTGTCTCTGTTCCTCTCCACCCCGGCATCTTCAGGCCTCAGAATGAACCACCGTTTGATAATTGTTAGCAAAAATTACAAAGATCTAATGTGCAGCAAACCACCTCTCCTCAGGAAGTCAGGGCAGCATGACACAATAGGATGTCTGTGAGCAGGGTTAAAAAGGTAACTATGAGTCACTTGGGCTGAGGGTATAAAGCAGCTGGGAGAGGACGTTTTCTTGGTCACCTCTGCTGTGGTGCTGGTGGAAAACACACATCATCATCTCCAAGCCCATCTAAGTGCACCCACCTGGTCAGAGGGAATAGGGTGGTAAATATGGCCTCCCTTAAGCCCCTCACTCATAGCACAAAGTGAAGCACGCGGGGAAGACTTTCTGTCTCTGCCCAGATAGTTTCTGAGGGGTACCGTTCATGATGGAACTCTGCCAGTTAGATGCTGCCTGATTCTTGTGAGCAATAAAAGCTACTCTCCATGTGTTACTATTTAGCTCTGGTTGGAAGGACATGTTGTTTATGGAGCAATTCATATTTATGTCCTTTTCTAACGGCCTCCTGGCTATCTGGAAATTGGGTGCCGCCTATAAGTGCCATGCAGATTTGGAGAATTGTCCCACAGATAATTGATCCCACATCAGAGAAGCTCAGCTTATATCCCTGTGGTCACTCTGTGTGGTACACTGGTTGCACCAAGGACTTACCTGTAATTGTGTAGGGATAGTAGTTCCAAGCCTTCTCAGTAACATAAAATATTTTGGGGACAACAGCTCTGGCCCAACCTGGAAGTTTACTAAAAGGAAAAAGAAAAGAAAAGAAAAATTAGAGTCTATTCCAAATCTCAATGCACCACGACGTCTACTGAAGAGAACAGGTGAGCTGTAAGGCACCCCTTGCTTCCATGGTCACGCCATGCCCATCTCGTGAGTATGTCTTCTCTCATCATTGCCCACTGACTCATAGGTGCCCCTCCAGGGGATTTTCTAGGCTATAAGCACATAGGAGGAGACTGCCCATCCTTCTTCCGCAGAGCAGCTGGTGGATTCGTACCAGTAAAGAATTGAAGCCTTGGTGTTAGCAGCACGAGTCTCTACAGACAATGCCACCAGAGTTCCTCTGGCTTACTGCTGTTGTTAGGTGCCTCTGAAGTCACTCCAGTTCATCCTCTGAGCAACAGACCTGAACCATCCTTACATTCTGATATGCCTGAGCCCACCGTTACAGTCACCGTGTCAATCCATCGTGTTGAAGGTCTTCCTCTCTGATCTATGGACGACATTAATAATTTACCAGGCGTATTCATGTGCTCTTCGTAAAATGTGTATGGACTGCTCAGGGGGACCTCATAGGATTATGAACTCCTCTTTTATTTGACTTGAGACAATATCCAAATTCAGTGCCTGGTTGGGGTCCTGTTGGAAGGTTTAGCCAGCTTGAATTCTGCCACAGACTCAGTTTCCTAGAAATGTTACAGTGGACGTAGTAAGAAGAGATACTGAAGCCCAATCTGAGGGAACCGAAGCAAAGGGCAGATCCAGGCTTCTGCCTAATATCCCACACGAGTTGTGTTTTGAAAGAAGCCAATCTAGAGATAGGAAGGGGGACAAAATATAGCCCTTAAAAGTCAGTAGTGGGTTGAACTATGTCTCCCCTAAATGATATCATTTATATATTAGGGGTCCTAACCCCTAAAAACCATGAACGTGAGCTTATTTGGAAACAAGGTATTTACAGATGTCATTAAGGAACTCTAGATGGGATCATCAAGATGAACCAATGGACCCTAAATCCAATGACTGGTCTTGCAGAAAAAAAAGAGAGAAAGGACTGATCCAGAGACACACAGTATGGAAGGCTACATGAAGACCAGGCAGAGACTGGAATTCTGTGTTTGAAAGTCAGGAAACACCAAGGACTGTGTGCAAACTCCAGAAGCTAGAAACAAGACATGGCACGGCCTCTCCCTCAGAGCCTGTTCACACCTTGACTTCAGACGATTAGCTCCAAAGTTTGGGAGTCAACACTCGTGTCATTTCAAGTCACCAAGCTTGTGATCAGCAGCTCTAGGGAACTAATACAATGACAGAACCACTTCTCGGGAGAGGGAGCCTGGGCAGCCGCTGGCAGAGGACAAACGCTCAAAACAAGGAAAATTCAAGGGCTGAGGTCCCAGATATTCTGTAAACCAAGTGCTAATTCAGTTTTGTCTTGCTTTCCTTCAGCAGCAAACCCTACAGCATAGCTCTGGCCCAGACAATGTCTTAAATATTCTATTTAAAAATATACTATTCTATATTCCTATTTTCCCCAGTGCAACATTCCTGCTACCATTTTCTTTCTTTCCTGTTCTCACGTCTACAGCCAACTGGGACGCTGATGCTGTTGCACATCAGACGTAGGACAATGACGCAGGTTCTTCGATTCCGAGCTTGCTGGCAATAAAGCAACACCGTGCGGTTTCGAGTTCGGCGTGGATTTAGCCAAGGAAGGGGTGACACCAGGCCAGTAGAACCCAAAAGCCCAAGGCCCTCTTGGACATGGAACTTAAATGATATCCATCCAACGTCAATAAAATATTGTGTATCTTTTATGTCTCCTCAAATTGATTCTCCTATTTCAGACAGTGTCCAGGCCCTGCTTTTTAAAAGACAGATATGTATTTTCAACGGCTGGCCGGCCCCAGCCCAAAGCCCTGGGCTGTTTATCAGGGTTAAGACAAATAGGGAAATTAGAACTCTCCCAAAGCTGGGCAGGCATCAGACGAAGGCAATTGCTCTCAGGTGGGTTGTGAGAAGCGAGCTGTGGCAGTCTGATAACTCGCAGAACGATTCTTCTTGCCGCTGTAATGGCTCATGCCAATAAAGGCAGCCTGGCACTAACTGCTCATCTACCTACGTCCACACGGCTCCAGAGGCCAGTGGTTCCCTGACAGGGATTTTTATAGCTTTTGCCAATGATTTATCCCGTCAGTCACCGAAGTTTGAGGGCAACTGAGGATGAACTGGCCAGTAGAGAGATCTCAGTGGCTCTGTGGGCAGCAAATGGTCATAAAGCAAACAGCCCTGGTTTTCGTCCAGTTTGCCAGCACCCAGAGCGACACGGCAGAGGGCAGACTGGGATGACTTGGAGTCTACGCACAAGAAACTGATTGTCTCGTACCTTGCTTGTTATTTGCACATGTTTATCATGGAACATTACAAATAAGAGTTAATCCTTGAACAACACAGGTTTTACTTTAAAGTGCCCACTTGTACATGGATTCTTTTTCCTTCTGTTGTGACTGAGGGGAGCTCAAGTGTTGTTAATCACCTCTGACGGAGCAATGGGTCATGTGAAGGTTGATTAGTGGCCCTTGGCTTTTAAGGGGGATTTTGCAGTACTTGTGCTCACCCACAGTAGGGGGGATTTGTGCACAGATCGGCCTGGGTTTTTGACTGCCTGTGGGAGGGCTGGTGTCCCGAACCATAGTGTGGTTCAGTGAAACCTGTGAGAGCTGGAACCTGACCAGACAGTCTTTTTCCAGGTCTCAAAGGTTTTCTGCCTCTGACAGAGTGTATGTAGTCTTACTACTCTTTTAGTGGCAAGCATTTCCATTTCCCTTCTTTGGGAGGGTTCTGATTTTCATGGGTTTTACTGTAGATGTCAAGTGAGAAAGAATATTCTTAGGAAGTCCAAGTTACCATCATCTGCAGCCCCAGTGGGTATCAACTTGGCCAAGCCTGTGGGACCTACTCCTCTATCCCTCCCGGCACCACCAGGAATTATTCCCTCATCCTTACTCCACATAAAAGGAGATGTTTCAATCCTCTAAAACCAGTAAGCACGTATAAGTTGTCACAATAACTTACAGGTCTTTAAAATTGTTTTGAAACTTTAAAGAAACCATTTTGTAGTAGAGAATTCAGTGACGTTCACCAATCTCCATCATCTCTGATAATCTACTAAGATTATCTTGTGCTTTTCATGCACTCAAATATGGGATTAAAATCTCCTCCTAAGGCATTGGGTGGGGGCTCTGGTAGCCTACTGGGGAAGAAATTGTGCTGTCAACCCAAAGGTAGGCGGTTCGAATTCATCAGCTGCTCCAGAAGAGAAAGAAGGGCAATTCCATGTGACTTACAGGCTCTGAAAAGCCGTTGGAGGGTCAGCTATGAGTCAGATCCGACTGACCAGCACATAACAAAAACAACAACAGGGCACTGCGTACCTTAGACAAAGTGCAAATACCTTCCTCCAAGCTTCAGGGGCCCCTTCTCCTCTCCCATTGGGGTAAGAAGTTCCTCTCACACCACCCTATCCCCAAATCCACCCGTTCCCTCACTCCTAGTACTCTAGGGCTGCTCTTTGTAATTCACTCCCTCCATCATTAAAAATGACTCCCAGAAGAACCATATTGCTAAAGCCACAGTCATTTTCTGGAAGAGAGGTGGGAAAAAAACCAGACAATTTCCCCTTCCTGTTGAGCCTTTTCCTATTTGTTAGCGGTCAGGACTCCAGACTCTAGACGCTTTCTTTCTGCTGTTCTCCTCGCCAACTCACGTAGGGTATGCGGCAGTGTAATCAATTACCTTGTCCGATGAGACACCCTAAAAACTCATTTAGCCAAGATGGCTGCTGCGGTTCCACGGGACCCTTCTCGTTCGTCTGGAAAAGAGGCTTTTTTGGGGGGGGAGTAAGTCATTTACTAGGGCCGACGCATGAGGCTTCTGCATCAACTTTCATGATCTGCTTTTTAAATATTGTTAAGCCCACCAGCAGACCTGCTCTCAGCCCCCACCCTCCCCTGAGCACATCATTATTTGCATCGTTTTTGTCTAAGAAAGTAAAATTTATTTTTCCCCCGCAGCAATGATTTATCAGGGCCTGAAAAGAAAAATGGAATTAAATTAGTCCCCACTGTTGCTGTCACTTTCATGATGTACACTGTCATACAGCCTACAATGCTAAGAAAAAGTCTGTCACTCAAACTCACTACCAGGTGTTAAAAAAAAACCACACAACACCCCACCTCTCTTCTAAAAAGGCAGCACAGTTTGAATCGTGTCCTCTCAGGCCATCAGATGAGTTCACACCTCCTAATGTCCTATGTCACCAAGAGAAAAGAGGGACAAACTCTATCACCTTTATGGAATCAGAGACACGCTGAATGTGACATGAAAATGGTTCTCTGGTACCACATTCTCCCCACTGCCTCTGTCTGCCTGAGCCAACCAAACCCAGTGCCATCAAATCTGCTCCGACTCACAGAAATCCTCCACTGGAGCAGCTGGTGGATTTGAACCACTAACCTTTCTCTTAACAGCACAACATGTAACCACCAGAATTCCTAATGTCTTTGTCAGCACCTCCTGAACAAACGTATCCAAATGTTTGAAGGCTTCCTTTCCAACTTTAGTATGAAACACAGCATGACGTAACAGGACGATCAAGTCGTCCTGGTTTGCTGGGGACTTGTCTTTCCATTTTCGTTCTGAAAGTCCCACCTCCCAGGTTCCCCTTAGACCTGGACAAGCTGGGCTAGTGGTTCCCAAGAGGAGGAGAGTTTCCCCACGAGGGACATTTAGCGATGTCTGCAGACATTTTTTGATTGACATGAGAACAGGAGGGATGGCCTGTAATGGTAAGAGGTGAGCAAGGGTGCTCTTCAGGATTCTCCATGCACAGGACAGCCCTCAACAAGAAGAATTATCTAGTTCAATCATCTAGTGCCGAGGTTGACAAACTCTGCCCTGTACATAAGTGACATGACAGAGTCCCTGTCGCTTTGCCATAGCATCTCTCCATTCACCAATTCCGCAGGGTCTCTAAGCCAGAGTTGACCTAAGAAGACGGCTCCACAGGTCTAACTGGAATTGGGTTCAGCTCGAGAGTGTTTCTGTGATTTATCAAGAGCTGCCAGAAAATGAAGCTGACCCTCCATTAGAAGCGTCCAGATCACCACTGACTTTTCGCATTGCAATTTATGTCTAAATGGACTCTCTGGCTCCATTTCCTCACCAAGGGGTTAGAACTATGACGATCTGCCCTGGAAACTGGGGACATCAATGTTTCCCACAAAGGAAGAGCCCTTTCAAGATAACACAAGCAGAGCTTCACTTCGGAGTTCTCTTAAGCAGTGTGCCCACAAAACTTGTCACAATTTTGTGCACTGGTATTATGCTCAAATAACAGGAACAACTTCAAGTCCATTGCTGTCCGGCTGGTTCTGACTCACAGCAGGCCCCCACAGGGTTTCCAAGAGGGGTCATCTTTACCGAAGGAGACTGCTCACCCTTCTCCCTCGGAGTAGTGGGTGGTACCCACTGCAGAGCTCAGAGCTGGCAGCTGGAGAAGTCACGCACGACACCACCAGGGGTCTTTGCTAAGTTAACGACTACTCATCTAAAAAGGATTTTTTTAAAAAGGACTCTGCTACCTTCATATCCTCATTTTCCACGAGTCCAGGAGGAACATTCTGACCTTTTCTTCTCCCTCTGCATGGATACCTGGCATTTTACAATTATTTGATACTAATCAATCGCTTTGTGCCAATTCCCTGTGCAATATTTCTGAGGTCTTTAAAATTTCTTCTCCAGATGCTGTGATGTATTCACTTCCCAAGTGGTAGTTCTGGCTGGCCCTTTCGCTGTGCTTTTAATCTAATTCTGTATGTGGGAGAAGAGAGAAGCTTTCAGAATAGTAGGAGTTAGGGAAGTCGGGGGGGTTACTCACAAGGAGTGTTCAGAAACTGAGTGAGTCCCAGGAACTTGCCCACAACAGATACAATGACCAACACTCTTTCTACAAAAACAGCTGGCTCAGGAATCCCAGGAAAAGGGATCTGTCTCATGCAGGTTCGTGGAAGACCCCCATTTACAGCAGGAAGGTAACGTGGCTAGAATGCTGGGAAACACGGCTGTGGACCACACGTCAGCATCATCCATCAGGCGGATGGCAGGACTAAGGTGGAATCAGCTCATCTGGATGCTAACATCCCATCCAGCCCTAAACATTCAGTCCTGGAATTCTCATTGGAGTAGATAAGGGGACAGAGAGAGGAGACGGCAGGATGAGAGCCCCTGGCTTGTCCTTAAGTATCTAGAGAGGGAGAAGCTAGAATACCGTGGCCTGAAAGGGATAAGACCTTACCATACCTGCTCTATTCTTCCCACCACAGCATTTATAGTTGTTGTTGTTGTTGTTAGGTGCCACTGAAATGGATTCAACTCACAGCAACACTATGGACCACAGGACAAAAGTCTGGCCCCTCCCCAATTTCTGCCCAGCTTACGCCCATGTTTGCCTTGTTGATTCTTCTTCTTAAAGGTCTTCCTCTCCTTCACGATCCACCACTTCTCCAAGCATGATGTCCTTTTCCAGGGACTTGCCCCTTCTGGTAACATGCCCAAAGTAGGTGAAATGAAATCTAACCATCCTTAGAAATCTAACCATTCGAAGAAACACGCTGGTTTCACTTCTCTCAAGACAAGAGTTTGTTTTTTTTTCTTTTGGCACTGTGAGGTATATTCCGTATTCTTTGCCAAGACAGCATTTATCATCTTCTGAAATAATGTCCTCATTTATTATGGTTATTGGCACTTGTCAGTCACGTTCAGCTGAAACGGAAGTCTCATCAGTGCAGGTGAGATGGATGGAACCGTGTCTTCCAGGGCCAGATGGTGAGGTCCAGACCTCTGTCTTATGCATGTAACCTGGCTTGGCATGGAAATAGAAGGTCTTTAAAGATAACAGGTTCGAATGAGGTCATTCGTGTTATGTGAAGAGTAGGTCCTAAACATACATATGTCTTTATGGAAGAGGAGAAGACCCAGGCAGGCAGAGGAAGGACGACTACGTGACAACAGAAGCAACGTAACTTCAAGTCAAGGAATCTAAGGATCACAGGGAGCCCCAGAAGTCAGGAGAGAAGAATGGAGCAGATTCTTTTGGGAGCCTCAGACGGAATCAGCACAGGCCAACACCCTGTGTAGACCTGGTAGAACAGTAGCTGCTTATTCCAACTCTCCTTTTAGCAACAGCTCCCAGGCCCGTGAGACAGTAAGTGTAGGCTCTTACAAACTACTCTGTATGTGGGACTTCATCCCAGTCATCCGAGCAAGCGAGGCAGAGAGGGATCTTTGTTCTATTACCTAGTGCAGCCTGGGCACCTAATACACAGTAGGTGCTCCAGTGATACTTTCTGAATGAACGGAGCCTCCACGCCACCCTGACTGTGCCGATTTGTTCATATAAATGAATGAAGATTGTACTTTTAGGAGTGAATAGTGAACAGGTGCACGGATATTATTTGCAAATCACATGAAAAGAGGCTATTGGGGTTGGATTTGTGCTTCTGCTACACTCTCTACACCCTTAGCCTGGGAAATGAGCTCACCTTACTCTGGGAAGATCTGGGAAATAGGGTCAGATTCTTGCTTTGCAACTCAAAGAACTGGGAGAATAGGAAGAGGGAGTGGGAAACGGGGGCCCCTAGCAATGCGACAAGGCTCACCAATGACAAGCTGCTGGGTACAGCTACCAGCTGGTGGCTTTGTTTGCCCAGTTACACAGGGTACATGGATGATGGGCTTTTTACTCTCTCTGACTCAGAGTCACCAGAGGCCGGGAAAGGTTACCACGGAAGGCCAGGGCCACGTGATGACAGAAATACTCTTTTCGCCCCTAAAATTGATTCAGGCATTTGGTGGGATCACCGTCAGGAACTGGCAGCCCTTCCTGACTGGCAGCTGCCAACATAGCCTAATTAATCTAGCAGCCATGTTGGTGAAGAACACACTTCATGACTGAAAAACAAGCCTAAAAATAGATCCCATCTTTTCTCCAAAGGGACGCTTATGTTTGGGACAGAACACTCCACCATGGCAGCTGTGGTGATGGTGGCAGGAGGTAGCAGAGGTGAGGGAGAGTGGCGGCAGAATGACGCAGCCTGGTTCTGCCCAGAGAGGGGAGTCATGTTTACTGTCCTCAGTCCTGGAGACACCCTGATTCCTGCCCATGCTCAGCTGTCTAGAGAATTCTGTGAGCCCTTCACATCTGTCCACTAAAGGCCCTTTCTGCTCAAGACAGACTTGATTTCTCTCGCTTGCAACCAAGAAGTTTGGCCTGATGTGGCCTCGAACTGGTTTTAGCAGGTCTCTCACTCTCTGTCAATAAATATCAAATTCTCCAGCCAGACTGATGGCTCACTGAGAGGTGAATGTTTTGGGTTATCTTTGCTTGGCAACAGTATTTTCTCCATAAATTGATGAGTAAGCCCTAATCATACAGGCTTGGTGAGTATTCAATGCTAATATTAATTTCTATGCTAATATTAGTTTCTTCTCAGAATGAAGCAGTTTGTGGGTCTGATTTGCCTTCATATAGGCACTGAAATGAGGAAGAGAAACCTCTCCTTCTGCCAGTTCGGTCACATGTCCTGCCCTATGACTTCAGATGCACAAGACAATGATTCTCCTTTAAAAGTAGTGAATGAGCACTGGGGACATTTCAGTCCAGTCTGACCCTTGGGATCCACTGTCCTGGGGGCACTCATATAATGACAGAGGGACCCACAGACTGGAACAACACAACCAGCTCAGTCTAGGGAAGAAACGAGGAAGTGTGGACTTTAAATAGCCAGTTCTCCTGTTGTGAAGGGTGCATGAGCTTAAGTTATTTTTAATATTGTTTTCATATAGTAAAATGAACTTTTTTTTGGGGTGAACAATTCTGTGCATTTTAACATTACCAGTCAGAGTGAAAAAAATTAACATTTTTTCTTATTTGTGATTGAATTTTCTCTTTAAAAAATGAAAAATGAAAGAAAATGTTATAAGTACAATTGAACTTCTCCAACTCACTTCCCCCTTGTCCCCAACACTGGACTGAGGGTGGTGTGGCCATGCTTTCATACTTTTTACCCTATAGTTATTCAGATCTATGCTTTTGTTACGTGCCATTCAGTTGGAACTGACTCATAGTTGACCGAGAAGGTTTTTCAGAGGCTGTAAATCACACGAGAGGAGGTTGCCCATCTTTCTCCTGGGGAGCAGCTGGTAGATTTGAAACATCTCCCTTTAGGTTGGCACTGGAAAATCCTTACCTACTAGGCTACCAGGGCTCCCAGTTCTGAACTATGTGTGTGTACACACACACACACACAGAGGGTAATGTTCATAGTAATGTTCTGCATATTTAAAAAACTTACATAAATGACACAGTTCTATGTATGTGTCTGTCTGTTTGATTTGGGGCTTCATTGATTTCAGGCTTCCCTAGGTGTAGTTCATGGTGTGGTGCCCTGCTGCAAACCCAAAGACTGCATGTTACCAGTGGTTCCTGGGGAGAAAGATGGGCAGGCTTCTCCTGTGCAGATTCAAAGCCTCCAAAACCCCACGGTGGGTCACTATGAGTCAGAACAGACTCAATGACTGTGAATGAGGTTTTACTGCTCATTAAGGAGCCCTAGTGGTACAGCTGATTAAACAATGGGATGCTAACTGAAAGGTTAGTGGTTTGAATCCACCAGACATTCTACGGAGGAAAGATATGGCAGCCTGCTTTCAAAAATATTTGCAGCCTTGGAACTCCTAAGGGGTGGTTCTTTTCTGCTCTAGAGGATTGCAGAGTTGACTCAGTGGGTTTTATCGCACATTCCGCTATATTTTGGAAATTTATCAAAGTACATCTGATTCTGATTGAGACACAGGAGGGGACTGCCCATCTTTCTTCAAACCACCAGAGAGGCATTGCTTTTGGGTTAACAGCACAACTCCCAAAGGGCCAGACCACCAGAGCTCCCCAAGCGGAGGTTTCAAGGAGATGAATATACCACAGTCTATCCCCATTTGCTGTTTCCATTGCTTTCCACTGTGCACAGGGTTATAATAAATTTCCTCATACCATCACAAACACCTAGAAATATTATTACCATATCAAAGGCATAGGTATGTTCAGCTTCTCTAATTACTGCCAATTGCTTTTTAAAGAGGTGGTATCCGTTTGCACCTTCTGCAACACTAGAAATTGTTGTCCTCTCACAGACTTGTCAATCCCTGGCTTTATCAGACTGTTTGATTTTTGCCAATTTGAGTGCATGAGATCTGCCCATTTGAACACATTGTGTTAATTTGTGTTTTCCTGATTTCCTACGCATTTCCTTTTCATATGCATATTCATATTCTCTCTACCTTGAATGAGTATTCAATACTTAGACCAAATTTCTAGTGGGTTATTATTTTGTCTAAGTCTTTATTGTCTTGTTTAATTTTATACTGATTTACAAAGTTTGTATACATTTTTTCCCCCACAGTGGATCTTTCCCATTTCCTTCACTTCCCTGTTTATGTCCTAAAAATAAAAATGTTGTTGTTGTTATGTGCCGTCAAGTCGCTTGCGACTCATAGCGACCCTATGTACAACAGCCCTAAACCCTGCTCTATCCTGTGCCAATTGCAC
>NW_006399798.1:16565760-16568644 GCF_000299155.1 Elephantulus edwardii | reverse complement strand
TTCTCCTCATAGAGCCCAGCCTCCCGGATAATCTGTTCTGCATACAGGTTGAAAAGGTATGGATATAGGACACATCCCTGGCGTACGCCTTTCCCAATTTTGAACCATGCAGTGTTTCCTTGCTCTGTTCTGACGACTGCCTCTTAGTCCAAGTACAAGTTTTGCATTAGAACAATCTAGTGTTCTGGGATTCCCAATACCTTTTGAAAATTTCCAAGAATTCCTGCTACATATTTGAATGCCAGCTGTTGGTCTATATGTATGCTGCAGAACTTTTCTTTCAGACAAGGACTATACATTTGATTTTTGGTCCTTTTGCCATTTAGAGATTCACTTTTTATGATCATGTACGTGTCTTCTGTTGTGCAGGAAATTAGGAATTTAATTCTTATCCTGTTCACTTAGGGAGCTCTGGTGGCTTAGTGATACAGAATTGTGCTGCCCAAGCAGAGGTACCTGGTTCAAATCCACCAGCTGCTCCGAGAGAGAAAGATGGGCGATCTCATGTGTGATATATTGCTTAGAAAGGAGAAAGACTTATGTAGGAGAAGACGACCCTCAACATGACGCAAGGATGTGGTAAGCATAGCGATGGGCTCAAGGATATCAGAGATGGTGAGGGGGGCACGAGACAGGGCAAGACCCCTGTGCACAGGGCGACTGTAACTCACAGTTGACTTGACACCACATAACAGCAACAATATTAGATGAGATATTTGGAATAGGCAAATGTATAAAAACTATAGTTATTAGTGGTTGGCAGCAGAGAGGAAGGAGAAAGGAGGGAATAAATTCTTAGCAAGTACTTCCGAGCCTCGGCTCAGGGGAAGGAAATGACCGGAAGTGGGTAATAGTGAGGGGTTTGTGCAACATGATGAATTTAATTGTCACTACATCGTCTAAGTTGCTCTATTGTTCATAGGGGTTTTGACGTGTTAAAAAACTTAAATGGCAAACATTTTACTCTATGTATTTACCGTATTTTTACAAAAATCGTTTTCTATTATGTTCTTCCTAGGTTTCAGCTTTCCCCTCTCCCTGCCTTCTATTGGACTGATCCCGTTTTCTCTACAAGTTACATACTGCTTTCTTTTAGAAGCGCCTTTGAATTCATTAGAACACACACAGCCTTAAAAATTGTAAAGCTGAAGGTAAGAACTGTTTACAAGAAATAAATGATTAGGCATTCTTTGCACGACAACAGCCCAGAATAAGAAGTGCATAGCAAAGTGGACAGGGGGAGGGAAAGAGGGAGGAAATTATGCAATAACGAATGAATATTTTTGAAAAGTGAACTGAGGGGGTAGGGCAGAAAATGTGCAGCAATAATGAATGAAAATCTAACTTTTCTGTAAACTTTCATTAAAATCACAATTAAAAAAATTTCTAAAGCTAATCAGCTCCTCTTGCTAAAAACAGACTAACTCATTGCAGTGGGGTTCACACCAACTCCTAGCAGATGCCCCAGTGGGGGTTTAGAGAGGCTGCAAACAGCAAGGGAGGAGACTGCCCATCTTTCTCCTCTCGAGCTGCTGGGGGGTTCAAACTGCCAGGGAGGATCCCCCTTTGGGTCAGCAGCACAACTGTGCCCACAAAGCTCCTTCAACAGCGTTGTTGTTGTTGTTGTTGTTGTTTGCCATCGAGTCGGAACTGACCCATAGCTGACCCTCCAGCGGGTTTTGAGAGACAGTAAATCACACAGGAGGATACTGTCCATCCTTCTCCCGCAGAGCCACTGGTGGATTTGAACTGCCTGCCTTTGGAATTGAAGTGCAACTTCTTATCACTAGGTCACCAGTGCTCCTTACACATACCAGTACTTTCTAAAGCTTGGATTACAATGATCACCCTCTCAGCGTCTATGTTATCTATGATTTAATCTCAAAAATAGAACCTCTCTTTTTCTAGGAAGATTGTGGCAAAAGTGAAGAAGGAAGCCTCTATCCCTCCCAAAACTGAAGCCAAAGCAACGACCAAGAAGGCAGTCCTGAAGGGTATCCACATGGACAGACACACAAGATGCCCATGTCATCCACCTTCCGGTGGAGGCAGCATAAGACGCTGAGACTTCAAAGACTCCAAATGACCCCCGAAAAGCACCCCAGGAGAAACAAGCTTGACCACTATGCCATCATCAAGTTTCTCCAGACCAGAGTCAGCCATGAAGAAGACAGAACACACTTGTGTTCAGTATGTATGTCAAGGTAAAAAAGCACCAAATCAAACGAGCTGGATAGAAGTTCTATGACATTGAGGTGGCCAAGGTTAACACCTTGATTAGACCTAATGGAGAGAAGAAGGTCTGTATTTGACTTGCTCCTGACTAGGATGGTTTGGATGTTGCCAACAAAATTGGGATTATCTAAACTGACAGCACCTAACAACAACAACAAACTGAGTCCAGCTGGCTATTTCTAAATACAAATGTTTCTTATTTTAAAAAAAAATTGTTGTTTAAAAAGGATATGTGATTAGGTATTTTTGTCATGACAGGAGTCTAGAGCGAAGGCTACATGGTGGAGTGGACCTGGGGGAGGGTAAGTAAAACAAGGAAAGAATTTTTCTTTTACTTTTCCAAGAGGGTAGTGTACTAAGGGGGAGGGTTGGGAAGGAAGAAAAGTACAACAATGAATGAATGGAAATCCAAAGTCTGTACATTTTTACTGAAATTCATAATACATTTAAATTAAAAAATATTTGTATGTATAGATAACTTCAATTAGTAATTATGTTTTTAAACATTCTAGGCTCACAGAGTGGGAAAAAGTATTTGGTAATGACATTTCAGATAAGGGACTTATATCTAGAATTTATAAAATACTTGAGCACCACAACAAGATAAAGGTAAATAATCCAATAGAAAAATGGGCACAGGATATGAATA
>NW_006399798.1:16423461-16563480 GCF_000299155.1 Elephantulus edwardii | reverse complement strand
GATATGGTATTACCGAATACTTTTTCCCAGTCAGTGGCTTCCCTTTTTACCCTACTGGAGAAGTTTTTGGATGTGCATAGGAATTTGAGTCTTAGAAGGTCCCATTCATCTCTCGGTTCCTGCTTCCTGTTTGTGTGACTTCAATCCTTGGTGGGCATGGACATCTGCAGCCCCTGGACGTGAGAGCTTTCTTTCGGTCCTGATATCCTCCTGGCCTCCGTAGTATTTGCTCCACTCCTATCCATTCTGGCTGAGACCCCTCTTTATTTCTAGGATCTGAGGATTTCCCTTTCCATGTTTTAACCTCGACTATATATTGTTATATTTCATCTTGTGTTTGTCATAGGAAATGGAGGAAGGGTCGACATTAATCATTTTTACTTACTGTTACTGGAAGTCCAGATATTCTATTTATAACAAATTCCCCTCTTGCTAATGTTTATTATTTGCTTTTAAAATAAATATTATATCTTTTAATAGAAAAAACAGATATGAGGGAAGCAGCTGGATGGTGCCTGACTGCAGCAAATGTTGAAAAGTTTTCTAATTTTTTTTCTTGACTTTGGTACAAAGGGAACATTCTCCAGGCAGTAAACTCGGGAGACGGGGAATCATCTACCAAGAAATGGAATTTTCCAGAGCTTTGTATCCGTTCCCCTCCGTCTTCCCCACTCCTTTCTGCTCTGCAGAGGCGCTCTCTATGGAGAAACCTGCTCGTACTTGATTCACGTCCTTTGCACTAAGAATATTGAGAAATGTGCTTCTGGAAAGAAGGCATTCCCAGACCAGACTGAGCTCAGCAATCCTGGCAAACCAACAGCTGGCTGGGGGATGAACTGGTTCCAGATCCTGGGAATTCACAGCTACGAATAGATGAATGGGATCGATCTCATTTGCATTTCATCATGACTCAGGAATTCCCTGGTGCTGCATCCCTGGGCAAATTAAAAAGCCTTGCTTTAATCAGTCTCTGACTTTCACTGTCAGGATACTGGCTGGGGAGATGTCCGTTATGCTCACGAGAGGACTCAAACTCTCTGATTGGAAGGAATAATCCACTTCAGCCCACAAAAGTCTGGATTCCACTGACTTACAGTGGAATCCAATACAGCTCTTCTCAGAAGCATCTGAACCTGTACAGGGCATTAAGAATGGACAGATATTCTCAAGTGATAGTGAAGACATAGAAGACTCTGCAAGGGTGTTAGAAATGCTCTCTCAATTATCACCTATGAATCAAAATGCAGGGTCACAGGTAGGGGTGAAGTATGCAGAGAAAGATACATATAATAAAATTTACATAAATAATATAAAACCTGATAGCTAAATTCTGGTCATAGATGAAAGTGTTGGAGGGAGACGAGGGACAGCGCAGGAGAGGAAGATCCTTGATGAGATGGACTGAATCTGTCACTGGGGAATTGGGGATAGGTGTGTTGGAGAGCTTAGGGGTGTTGTACATGGGTCATTATGAGTCGCAGGTGACTCAACAGCACATAACAACAACAACATCAAGGCTAACCTTGAGAAGAATGCGAATCCCAGAACACTTGATTGTGCTCATGCAAAAACTACACTTGGACCAGGAGGCAGTCATCCGAACAGAGCAAGGAAACACTGTATGGTTCAAAATCAGGAAAGGAGCAAGTCAGGGATGCAGCCTGGCTCCATACCTTTTCAATCTGTATGCAGAACAGATCATCTGAGAGGCTGGACTTTATGAGGAGGAGTGTGACATCAGGATTGGAGGAAAACTCATCAATAACCTGCATTATGCAGAGAACACAACCCTGCATGCCTAAACTAACGAGGACCTGAAGTATTTGCTGCAGAAAGTCAAAACTGTAGTGTGTAATGTGGACTGAAGCTCAACATCAGTAAGACAAAGATTCTCACCACTGGGCCAACTGGCAGCACCATGATGGATGGAGAACAGATGGAGGCTGCTAACAATTTCAGCTTGCTCAACTCCACAATCAACATTCTTGGCACGAAAAGTGGAAATCAAAAGATAAATTGCATTTGGGAATTCTGATGTCAGGGACCTCCCCAAGGTAACTGAGAGCAATGATATCAGTCTAGAGACTAAGATGTGCCAGATCCAGGCCATGGTCTTTGTAATTGCCTGCTGGGGTAATCGGGATGGGTGTGTCAGAGGCAATGAGATTGGCACAGGACAGAGCAGGATTTAGGGCTGTTGTACACAGGGTCGCTATGAGTCGCAAACGACTCGACGGCACATAACAACAACAAGCTACCCCTTTAGTGAGCTAGACAATGACTAAGGATAACAGAAGAAGAATCAGTTCCTTTAAGTTGTGGTGCTGAAGAAGAATATTGAACATACCATGGTCTGCCAAGAAAACAAATGGGTCTGTCGTGGAGAGGGTGAAACCAAGTTTTTCCTTCGAGGCTAGGATTTTAAAGCTCTGTCTCAAATACTTTGGGCACATGGCCAGGAGGGACCAGTACTTGGAGAAGGACATCGTGCTTGGAAGGATGGAGGGACAACGTAGGAGAGGAAGACCTTGGATGAGATGGATTGACATAATAACTGGGGCAGTGGGATTAGGTGTGCTGGAGTCAGTGAGACTGGCTCAGGAAGGGCAGGCTTCAGAGTTGTTGTACATAGGGTCACTATGAGTCACAGGTGACTTGACATTACTTAACAACAACAAATTTATTATCTATCTATGTATCCATCTATGTATCTATCTATGTATCTCTCTCTCTCTCATATCTATCTCGTCTATCTCATCTATATCTCAGCTGTTAGCCAAAACCCAGTCGGTGATAGCCCAAGAAACTTGCGCCTGTAAAGATTACAGCCTAGAAAACACTATGGAGACAATCCGCTTCTTCACCCGGACGGCTGTGTGTCAACATCAATTTGATGGTACCACACAACAACTGATTCTGCTCTATCCAGTGCCATCCTCGCAATCTCTCCTGTACCTAAGTCCAGTGTCGTAGTCAGAGTCAAAAATCCATCTCATTGAGGGGCTTCCTCTCTTTCACTGCCCCTCCACTTTTCCAAGCATGACGTCCTTGCCCAAGGAGTAGCCTGTCTGAAAACATGTCCAAAGAATGTGAGATGAAGTCTCACTCTCCTTGCCCCCAGGAACACTTTGGCTCTCCTTCTTCTAAGACAGATGGTTCTTTCTTCAGCCCATGATACAGCCAATATTCGCCCCTCTCTGTCTCATTGCTGTCGAGTAGGAACTGACTCGTATTTGGCTCTCTAGTGAGTTTCTGAGGCTATAAATTGCATGGGAGATTTCTCATCTTTCTTCCTCGGAGCTGCTGGTGGAGCTGCCGGAGAGGCTCAACTTCAGCTTGTTGTTGTTTGCTGTGTACCGTTGAGTCAAATTAGAACCAAGACATTGCTGACCCTCGGGCGGGTTTTCAGTGGCTGTAAATGGCACAGTAGGAGACGGCCCATCTTTTTCCCCAAGGTGGATTTGAACCAGCCACCTTAAGGTTGGGAATGCAACTCCCTACCCACTAGGCCACCAGGTTCTCAGGAAGTCATGTTAGCCAGCACATAGCATTTTGGTCACACAGGTTCATTTTGCCAGTTCCCCATGCAGAGAGCTGGGTGGTTATGGGGTTGCAAGTGGAAATCTTACTAAGACCCACAGACCACTGCCTAAGTGAGTGCTTCTCTGTAAGTCATAGAGGCAGCCATTTCTTCCTGACTGCTGGCCCCAGTCAAAGGGAAAAGGCAATGCCCTGGATACTCAGGCTCAGACCCCATCTTGACATGACATTAAAGGGCTGAGATAAGTCAGAAGGTAGGACCTCTGAGAAAAATGCAGCTGAAGACAATATAGTAGAACACTGGGGATTCGGTTGTGTGACTCAGCTACATGGACGGGAGCAATGATTTCCCATGTCACCTTGCTATCCCAGACATTCACTTCCTCCATGTCAATCCCGCCTTCTTTCAAGGTCAAGTCAGGGGTAAGGGGTGAGGGGCCCCTGGATGGTGAGAAAGACCCATGGTTGCATGTCTGGCCAGCGGCCCTTACCTGTTGAGATACACCCGCTTCTCGGTGAACTGGCCGTTGCCATGGTGAGGGTCCTCGAAGGGTTCGTTCTGGACGACCTCCACCCCCTCTCCTCGGTCACTCTGTTCATGGCTGTGTTTGCTGATCATGTACAGCTGTCCAATTTTGTACTAGAGAAAACACAGAGATGGAGAGGTCAGCCCCACCGTCTGCCTTTGGTGAATACCCCCCAATCACGACGCGGCAAACAACAAATGACATCAGCAGCCTTCTGCTGAGGAGACAGAGCAAAAACTTTCTCCTTTCCTGAGGAGCAAGGTGGAGAACAGGTGTGAAGAGAATGTAGAAACGGGGACTTTTTCATCACCTCTGTGAAAGTTCACTAGAGAGGAGGCTTTTAAGGTCTGGTTGTGGACTAACCTTTATGTGGTAACAAAGTAGTCTCATTTTCTGGAGACGAGATTAAGATTGTTAACAATTTCAGCTTGCTTAGGTCCACAACCAATATTCTTGGCACCAGTGGCCAGAAAATCAAAGGATGAACTGGATTAGGAAAGTCTGCTGTCAGGGATCTCGTTAGAGTGCTGAAGAGCAATGATGCCAGTCTAGAGACTAAGGTGTGCCTGATCCAGGCCTTGGTTTTTTGCAGTTACTTGCTATCCATCAGAGAGCTGGACAATGACTAAGGATGACAGAAGAATTGATGCCTTTGAGTTGTGGTGCTGGAAAAGAGTATTAAACATTCCATGGACTGCCAAGAGAACAAACAGGTCTGTTCTGGAGGGGGAAAACCAATTTGCTCTCTGGAGGTAAGGATTTTGAAGCTCTGTCTCACATACTTAGAGCACGTGGCCAAGAGGGACTAGTCATTGGAGGAGCACATCATGCTTGGGAGGGTGGAGTGACAGCGCAGGAGAGGAAGACCCTGGATGAGACGGACTGACACTATGACTGTGGTCATAGAGGCAAGTGTGTCGGAGTCAGTGAGACGGGTTCAGGACAGGGCAGGGTACAGACCTATCGTGCACAAAGTCACTATTGGTCACAGGCAATTAAATGGCACATGACAACAACACTGAGTGAAATGGAATGAAAGTCCTGTTGTATTTGGCAAAAGACAGGCAGGTTCACCGCAACCAAACCCACTACCATCAGGTCAATTCTGGCCCACACAACCTGCAGGACAGAGGCCTGTGCCGGAGGGTTCCACGGCTCTCCATCTTTACAAGAGCAGGGCACCACATCTCTGCCCCGCGGAGTGAGAGGAGGATTCAAACTGCCAAACTGTAGGTTAGCCACTGAGCGCTTTAACCTTTGTACCATGAGGCTCCTGAAAGACTGGTTAGGTTGCCCCTTCTTTCATTCTACTAAATGGTATTTCTGGGCCCGAGAGGAATAGATGGTCACCACCCCTCTCAAGGTTTGAAATCTCTGTCCCCTGAGTGTTCTCACACTTGGCTAGACGTTGGGATCACCCAGAAGCTTCTTAAACCTCCTGGTTCCCAGACCCGACCATGAAGGTGAAGTGGTCCTGGCAGGCCCAGCCGCACCCAGGATCACTGGCAGTGTCTTCAGCTCCTTGCCCCAACTCCACCGGCCTCTGAGATCTTGCGGCCTGAGGTCCCAGACCACGTGTGCTGATGCTAAAATGGCAATTCCGAGCAATTTACGCTGAGGATCACCTCTGTCCTGCCTTCATTTCTGAGCTATTCCATTCTCCTTCCAGCCTTTCTGAAAACTCTGGGGCCAAGAGACATTCATTTCCCCTGTGGACATTGGAAAGGGCACAACTAATTTGATGGCAGATGGATGGGAAAAGGGGAGAAAGAGAGCGAGCGAGGTAGAGAAACGGGGGTGGGGGGAGTGAACATAAAATGCTTCTGCAGGAGAAAGGAGGCTGCTTGGAGTCAGGTGACAGCTGTGGTCTTTCTATCAGAATCTGCAAGGTGACACAGACACCTCAGTGTCGTCATCATCCAGACCTCTGGAGGGAGGAGGCATGGGGGCCCAGGTCTGCAGCAAGCTAATGGGGGCTCTGGGTCCTTCGCGGGGGGGCCGAGACCAGGAGGCAGGTGAACAGGTTTCAAAGCTGTGAGAACAGCTGGGTCAGCCGGGGTTGGGCTCTGGGCAACCTGTCCAAAGGCCCCTCTTTCTCTCAGAGGCTGGGGGGGGGCGGTGGTGGGGAGTATTAGGAGCATCTGAAAGGCCCTGTTCTGTGGCCAGCTGGGGGCCGTGTAACCATGTGTCCAGTAACCATGACAATGGGCAGTGTACCCCTTGGCCTTATCAACTGGCTGCCCCACCCCATATCTGAAAGGTCCGTGTTTAAAGTCCTTAGAGAGTGTGAGTGTGTGTGTGTGTGTTTAGCATGCATGCTTTCACATGGGTGTGTGTCTGGGGAAGCACGTGTTTGTGTGGGGGCAGCACTAATGACAAAAGCAGGAAAAAAAGAAGAAAATGGAAGATGAAATAGGTTTTTAAAACTAATTTTAGGATCAGAAGCTCAGCCTTCCCTCCCCTTAGTCTGACAGTGCTCTTGTGCCCATGAGGGCTGGCACTGCTTCAAGACTAATGTTCCTTCCTGCCCACCTGAAGGAGTGGACATCCTGTGGTCTAAGACAGACCTCTGGTCTGAGAGACAGGCCTTGGCAACCTGGCACCTGGAACGTCTCCCCCACTGGCAGGTGCTGTGAGCCTGGTTCGTGTTGTTGTTGTTGTTGTTGTATGTGCCGTCGAGAGTCGCTTGCGACTCATAGCGACCCTATGTACAACAGCCCTAAACTCCGCTCTGTCCTGTGCCAATTGCACTGTCCCTGACACTCCCATCCCGATTATCCCAGTCACTGAATCAATCCATCTCATAGAGGGCCTTCCCCTCCTGCGCCGTCCCTCTACCCTCCCAAGCATGATGTCCCTCTCCAAGGACCGGTCTCTCCTCACAACATGTCCAAAGTATGTTAGACAGAGCCTCAGAATCCTTGCCTCCAAGGAGCCACCCGGTTTAACCCTTTCCAGGACAAATCTGTTTGTTTTCCTAGCAGTCCATGGTATTCTCAATACTCTTCTCCAGCACCACAGCTCAAAGGCATCAATTCTCCTTCTATCCTCCTTGATCATTGTCCGACTCTCTGATGCATAACAAGTGATTGCGAAGACCATGGCCTGTATCAACCGCACCTTAGACTCCAGAGAGACACCATTGCTCTTCAGTATTTTGGAGAGGTCCCTAACAGCAGACTTTCCCATGGCAACACGCCTTTTAATTTCCTGGCTACTGGTGCCAAGAGTGTTGACTGTGGAGCCAAGCAAACTAAAGTTGTGTACAATCTCAATCTCTTCACTATCCATCCTGAAGACAAACACTGACTTGTTGCTTCTGAGTCCTGTTTTCCTGTAGCGGTTGGGTGAATCTCAACTCACACTGACCCCGTGTGTCAGGACAGAGCTGTGACCCCTAGGGTCTGAGATGGCTGCTTCATATGTGCATAGATTGCCAGGCCTTTCTTTCATGGCGCCTCTGGGGGAACTCAACCCATCAACCTTTCCATGAGCAGTTCAACGCGTTAACTCTTCTAAGCACTGTGCTTCAGAAACTAAAACCAGGAAACCCACTGATGAAAAGAGCTCTACATCTTCCAGTGGCTACATGACTGTAAACCTAATACCATCAACGCATTCTGGCCCACAACAACCCCCTACCAAGCTTCCAAAACTGCGAATCTTAACAGGAACAGACTGCCTCATCTTTCTCAGAGAGCAGCTGGGGGGCTTCAACTGTCAACCGATATTGTTGCTGCGAGGTGCCGTCGAGTCAACTATGACTCATGGTGACCCTGTGAGCAAGGGCTCTGGACCCTGCCCCACCAGGGTCCATCCTCGTTAACTCTGATACACTTGAGCCCATTGGCTGAATCACTGGTTGAGGGTCTTCCTCTCTTTCAATGACCTCCCACCTTTCCCAGCATAATGTCCTTTTCTAAGGACAAGCCCTTTCTAACAACATGCTCAAAAATGTATGTGAGACAAAATTTCACCACCCTTGCACTTTCTCAAAGAGCTATGTTTGTTCTTTTGACAGTCCGTTGGGATAGTCAGTACTCTTCTCCAACACCACAGCTCAACACATGGATCCTTCCTCTGTCATCCTTAATCACAGTCCAATTTGTAGATGCATAGCAAGTAACTGAAAAGGCCATGGCACCTTGAATCAGGTGCACTTTGGTCTTTAAACTGACATTATTTCTTCTTAGCACTTTGGAGAAGTCCCTGACAGCAGATCTTCCTAATGCAACATGTTGACTGACAGACACTCCTAAACCAGAATTCTGTTGAGGGTTTTGGCCTGCCACTAGCCCGTCGTCTTCAGGAACCAGTCTCCTGACATAAGAAAACCTATGGGGTCAAAGATGACACACAGCTCAGAAGAGCCATTAGCCGGACTTGGAGCAGCCCTGGTCCAGCTGAGCCCAAGTGCTTCCCTCTGGGTGGAGACGAGGAAGCATTGTGGAGAGTGGGCAGCTGATTCACTGTGGCCAAAGGGGCCAGCTGCCTGGATGCACAACATCAGGTCCTTTCACGGGCTTCCGACTGAGTCACACAGGGGGCGACTCCCGCCTTAGCTCGCTGCAATAGCGTCAGTCTGAAATGACCAAAAAGGTAGACGTAGGAAGGCAGGTAACGATGCTCAGGGAAGAGGGACACGCAGACCCAAACACCGCCATGGACAAGAGGTCCCTCTGGGCTGTCACTTCCCTCCCCTTTCAGGAAAATTGAGCCTGTGTGCTGGCTGTGGCCACGTGAGCTCAACCACTCAGAAGCAGGGCTTTTTGTTGTTGCTGTTTGGTTGTGTTTTTTGGTTTGTTTGGTTTTTTAAAAATCATAAATGGATTTTCAGTCATAAGCATAAAATGATTTTTTTCCCATTTGGCAGGAGGATAGCGGCATGGTCCTTGGACCACCTATATGGAAACTACTAGAGATCGTGCGAAGGCACCCTGGTGACACACTGTGTACTGTAGCAGGCTGCCCGCAGAAAGCCAGTTTGAACCTCCCAGCTGCTCTGCAGGAGAGAGCTGGCCAGTGTTCTCCTGTGAACATTTACATTCTCAGAAGTCTGATGGGGAGTCACGAAGGGTGGGAATTGAGGACAGTGGGCTTGCTTTGCTTTTAAGAGACATTTCTAAGAATGCTGACTCCCAGGCCGTTCCAGACCTTTCTTGTCCACACTGAGGACAGGAGGCTGCCAGTGGTATTCAAATGCCTGCTAAACGCTGGGAGGCTGCAGAGCAGAGAGCGGCCAGTGGCTGTGAGCAGCAGCCGGCTGGCACTTCAGGGGTGCCTGCTCGCACTTCAGGGGTGCCTGCGCTAAGGTGTTTACTTTTCAGGACGCCCTGTGTCTTCTTCCCTCTTTCACACTGATTCCCTGCAACACTTCCCTCCTGATTTAGTACAAATTCCACATTCCTGAACACCGTCTCCAACAACACTTGTTTTTTTGCAAAATCCAAAGCCTCAGAGGAGTGGTGGGGCTTTCAAACCCAAGACTTCATGATGATGGCGCACGGTAATGATTCTACACAAGACACCCCAACTGGATGCCTCCCTCCCCCTTTAAATAAGATATCCTCTGCCTCATTTCAAGAGGTCCCGAATGCTTTATCTCCTCCCCACCCTCTAAAAGTTCAAAACTTGAAGAACAGTGTACATCAAAAATACACAAAATCTGAATAGGTAAATGCTAAAAAAACAAAAAACCAAAACCAAAAACCCTAAGAACCACCTCTGAGTTTCTCAAACAATTCACAAAAGGAGAAGATCTTGCCAGGTCCCTCCCACCACACTGCACTTCTGGTCTCTGAGTTGACAATACATATTGCTTCAAGGGTTGAGATGACTGGATTGGCTCAGATTCACTGTTCCGGGGGCACAAAGAATCAGAATGTGCAAAAAAGGCCATGCTTTACTCACTGTACAGTGTACCCAGACCAGTGCCCAGCCATCAGTAACAGTGGTCACAGTGATGATGATGATGACGGACATGGCAATAATGAAAATAAAGCCTGGCTACATGTACAGAACCTGCTTGCTGATACTGAGGCAGACCCGAAGCGCTCGCTGCAGAAGGTCAAGGACGGCAGTCTTCAATATGGATTGAAGTTCAACATCACGGATACAACTGGCAGCACCATGATGGATGGAGAAGAGACTGAAGTTAACAATGATAGCTTGCATAGTTCCACAATCAACACTCTTGGCACCAGCAGTCAGGAAATCAAAAGATAAATTGCACTGGGAACATCTACTGTCAGGGAACTTTTCAGAGTGCCGAGAAGCAACGGTGTCACTCTAGCAACTAAGATGTGCCTGATCCAGGCCATGGTCCAGGCAATTACTTGATATGAATCAGAGAGCTACACAATGACTAAAGATGACAGAAGAAGAATTGATGCCTTTGAATTTGTGATGCTGGAGTATTGAACATACCATGAACCTCCAAGAAAACAAATAGGTCTGTCATAGAGAGGGTGAAACGATATTCCTCCTTGGAGGCTAGGATTCTGAAATTCCGTCTCACATACTTTGGCCACAGAGGGACCGATCCTTGGAGAAGGACATCATGTTCAGAAGGGTGGAGGAAGACCCCGGATGAGATGGAGTGATACAGTAACCGAGGCAAGGGGGTTTGGTGTGTTGGAGTGAGACTGGCTCAGGACAGGGCAGGCTTCAGAGCTGTTGTACACAGGGTCGCTATGAGTCATAGGGGACTCAACTGCACATAACAACAATAATATGTGCAGACAACATCCTTCCCTCAACAGAAACATCTATGTTGCTATGATGTGGAACAATTCTCAGCAAAGCCTCAGTCTCTACTGCCTTGAAATCAGTGGAACTCGATGGTCCGGGTCACACCGCTGACTGCTCTGAAAGGGACAGCACCAGGAGTTTAGGGATAGAGTGGGAGATAAATGTAGAAAAAACCCCTCAAAACACGAAAAAGACCAGGCTGGCTGACTGGTCTGCTAGAGATTGGTGGAATCCATGAGACTCTATTCCTTAGCGTCCTTCCAGCCAGAACGTGAACTCACCTCTGTGGCTTAACTTTGAGTGAAATGATAAGATAGGCCAATAAAGTGAGCAATAACAACACAGAGGAATGCGAGCCCTGGATCAATCAACCATACAAATCTAAAGGGCAGCACTGGCCAGGGATAAAGTCAGGAGGCAGTGAAGGATGGGGGAACGGATAGATGGAAATTAGAAACACACATACGGAGTGGGGAGAGTGCTGTTGCATTGTATGATTTGCATCAAGTACAGAAAACAAAATGTATATTAGATAGAAAATCAACTTGCTCTGATAACTTTCACCCAAATCACAGTAAAAGGAGAAAAATGGGGGGGGGGGATTAGAGGAGCTTTCAGATTGAGATACACTAGGAAGAAAGGCCTGAGCATCTACTTTGAAACATGAGCTGATGCAAACCCTGAGAGATCCTAAAAGTGTGATTCACGACCCATCATGGGGAAAAGCAGGGGAGAATATACTTCTGTCCCACAGTGCATTAGATAAGGAGCTGTAGGGGTGTAAACAGTTAAGTGCTGAGGCTCTTAACCAAAAGGTCAGCAGTTTGGATCCACCAGCCCCTTCAAGGGACAAAGACGAGGCAGTCTCCTTTTGTTAAGATTTATAGCTCTGGAAACTTCATGGAGGGTCCGTCACCATGAGCAGGAATCAGCTCAAAGCAGTGGGTTTGAGAGTTTTGGGTGCACGAGGTCACCATGAGTGGGACCTACTAGATAGCAGTTAACAACAATCATGTATAGACTATCAGTGCAAAGCCAGGGAGTTCTGGTGGCCTAGTGGGTAAGACGTTGCATTGCCAACTCAAAGACAAGCAGTTCTAATTCACCAGCTGCTCTGAGCGAGAAAGATGGACAGTCTCCTCCTGTGAAGTTTACAGCCTCTGAAAACGTGCTGAAGGTGAGCTGTGAGTCAGTTCTGAATCAATGGCACAAAGCAGCCGTGCAAAGAATCTGTGAAATGCTTTGTATTAATTTCCGACACAACAATTTCACGAGGTAAGTATTGACAGGTGAGGAATCTCTCAGGTCGAAGACCATCTTCATGCCACGGATCTGTATTCTTTATAGTCTACCCACCTTCTTTCACAGGTGAATTTGCTTTAACTAATCCGGGTCTCACTAGGATTCAGTAGGGGAGAAAAAAGGTCAGAAAGCCGCTGAACTTGGCTGTTTCAAAAGACGAATAACAAAAGACTGATATCATTTGAAAGATGAAAGTTCCTTCAATTGTGCTCACACATGGCATGGCGGAGCAATTATGCTCTAACTTTGTCAAGTCTATTGTTATAATTCTGGAGTTTGGGTAATCATCATTACATGCAATCACGATTAGCGATTAACAACAGCTCTGTGCTGGAGGCAGAGCCTGGGGGTGAGCTATCATCAGAGCTGCTGCCCCAAATAATTATCTCCGTGGTAAAAAACCACCAGGAGCCAGATCCTCCCCCCAGAGCAGAGCGCTGCAGAAGCTGAAGGAAGACAGTTACGTAACGTGCTTGGGAGCAAAGAGCCGTTTTACCAGTTTGTACTTTGCAAAACTCTATGACTGGGCACCATCAAGCTACGCAGACAATTCAACTTCAAATTCTGGTTAAAAATAAGGCCACTATTATAAAATAGGTTTGACATGGGGGGTTGGGAGGAGAATAAAATAAGAGTGGATAGATAATGACCATTGCACTGAAACAGATGAAGAACTGTCTAAAAGCAATATACGACTAGGCATTATATGTACAACAGCCCAGAATAAGCGGTACATCACTGCAGAGGCCTGGGGGGAGGCGGGGGAAGGGAAGTAATTGTGCAACAAAGAATGAATATTAAAAGTTAAGTGAACTAGGGGCAGGGAAAGGGAGAGGCTAAAATGTGCAACAATGAATGAATGAATGAAAATCTCACTTCTCTGTAAATGTGTGTTTCAATCACAATTTCAATACAATTTTATTTATAAAAGAAAACAGGACTGACATCAAGGTTGGGCACAGACTGAGAAAGATGGGTTTAATAATGTATACTGCATTGAAACAGATGAGGGAGAAAACTGTTTAAAAGGGATATGTGATTAGGTATTTTTGTCATGATGGGAGTCCAGAGCGAAGGCTGCATAGTGGAGTGGACCTGGGAAAGGGATTGTAAAGCAATGGAAGAATTTTTCTTTTACTTTTCAAAGAGGGGCGTGTACTGGGGGGAGGGTTGGGAGGGGAGAATAGTGCAACAATGAATGAATGAATGGAAATCCAAACTCTCTGTAAATTTTCATTGAAATTAATATTAAAAAAAAAGGAACACAAACAAGGCAACCTGAAGCCAAAACGGCTGATTTAAGGGAGCTCAGGTGGCCTAGTGTCAAGAAGCTGCACTGCAATCCCGAAGGCGCCTAGTTTGAATCCACTAGATGCTCCGTTGAAGAAGGAGGGGCAATCTCCTCCTGTGCCGGTCGGATCTGATTCGACATACACAATAACAGCAACAACAAAAGAATAAAATAAGACAAAAACCAACCCTGCGTCTGATTTCGCAGTTGTTGTTAGGTGCGTCGGAGGCACTACGCAGCTCCTCCTCACTGAGACTCGACATTTGCCGCGTTGGCTTCATCCTCTCCGTCTCAGCCGAGCCATTGCTGCAGACACTGTCCGTTCACTTCCTTGATGGTCGGCCTCTTTGTTGCTGGGATTTTACTTGACCCAGCATGATGTCTTTCTCCAGGAACTGGTCCCTCTTGTCTAGGAGAGGAAGTCTCGCCACTCCTTCTTCTGAGGAGTATTATGGTCACACTTCTTTGAAGACAGATGTGCTTGTCCTTTCAGCAAACCAAATCCACCGCTGGAGAGTTGCATCCAACTCCTACCGTCTCCACCAGGTTTCTGAGGCTGTAAATCTCTACAGGAGGAGACGGCCCATCTTTCTCCCTTGACGCAGCCATTGGAACTGTCAACATTTCCTTTGCAATGGGGGGGTGGCACTATGCCACCCGGATTCTTTGTACCTTGCACTTTGGCAGTCCTTGGCATACTCAACAGTCTTCAACAACGTCACAATTCGAAGGCATCAACTTCTGCATGAAAAGCAATGCGTGTGGAGGGTCAGGTGCAGCTTAGTCTTTAATTAATACCCTGGCTTTTGAGTAAAGAGGTCCTTGGCAGCACGTTTCTCCATTGCACCTGATTCTAGTTAAGGGATTATCAATTGCACTTCAACAATACTTTAAGCACCATCCTTAGCTGAAGAAGTACTTACTCCAAAGCTTTAGGTTCCAGAGAACTCCAAGCTGTGACTCATTCTCTTTACACACACGCAAGCGTGTACATACTATCGCACATAGTGTTGTTGTTTGCCTTTAAGTCAGATCTGATCCATAGCTGACTCTCCAGTGGGTTTTAGAGGTAGTAAATCATAGAAGAGGAGGTTGTCTATCCTTCTCCTGAAGAGCATCTGGTAGATTCGAACCGGCATGTCTTTGGGATAATAGCACAGCTTCTTTCCACAAGGCCACCAGAGCTCCTTGTGTGTATATACATTTCTCTTTCTCTCCCTCCTTAACTGCTGAATTTCAGAGACTGCTGCATGGTTGTACTTCCATATACAGCTACTTAAAGAGCCAATGCAAAGTCTACTGGTTAAGGAGTTACACTGCCAACCCAAAGCCAAGTGGTTCAAATCCATCAGCTGCTCCGTGTAAGAAAGATGGACAATCTTTTCCTGTGGAATTTATAGCCTCTGTATACCTACTCGAGGGCCAGCTATGAGTTGGCTCCAACTGAACAGCACAGAGTAACAACAACATAGAACGAACGCAGTACCATCTTCCCTCCAATCAATCCCTGGGCCCTTTCTCTTCCTCCATTTATCCCAATAGGAACTAAAAGGTGGAGGCCACCGCTTTGCAATAAACATTCTCCACACCAGGTGGAGTTACGTCCTGATGTCATGACCCGGAGACCTGAGGCCTTAGATCTGAAATCAGAATTTTGATCTACTTTCAAAGGGATGAATGCCATGCCACCTAGTAAGTACAGACACCTGGCCCTCAGGCTTAACGTGTACCCTTATGTTTTCTAGCTGTGAAATGTGTGTGATCTCCACCTCTCTCCCTCTGGCTGTGGGAATAGTTGACCACCAAGGGTGGGAAAAGCTGGAATTCTTAGGCACATCTCCCTATTAATGCTCGTGTTAAAGGGCTTTCCTTCATCCTTCATCCTTTCTGCTCTCAAACAATGCATCTCAAAGCACAGGTGATAACAGTGGAGACTACACGATGTGGGCAGAACATGGTGATGGGAGCCTCCCTCCTCAATGACAGAATGCCGATAGGATGTGGGGCCCTGCTGACTCCTCCCTACAGGGTGCTATATCGTAATTCCATACAGAAGAGAAAGATACACAGGATTCTGATTTAATAGCTTCATCAGAAAGCTAGCGCTGCCTACCTTCTGTGTCCCCACAGCCCAGTTCTAGTTCAGGAGAGTCCACAGGCAAAATATGGTGGGCTGGCTGCCTGGTTTTGTAAATAAAGTTTTACTGGAATATAGCCATGCTTATTCTGTAATAGTGTGGCAGAAATGAATAATTATAACAAACTGTGTGTCCAGAAAGTCAGAAAATAGTTATTGTCTGATTACTTGGAAACTTTTAAACTTCGAAATACCCAGGGTATGTGAATCTATGTCTTTAACTTTAAATATTAAGAAATTAAAATACAGACCAAGTATCTACAATGAAAATTTAGCCTTTGAGTTGGAATGGCTTTCAGTTGTAAATGGCATACTGGATTTTAAAGACTTGATACCAAAGGGGGTCAAAAAGAGCAGATTAATTTTTTAATGTTAATTTGCATATTGAAGTGATAGTATGCTGGATATATTGAATTGACAAAAAAATTAATCCTTAAAATTCTTATCACCTATTTTTGCCTTTTAAATGTTGCTATTAGAAAATTTTCAATTCCTTACATGGCTGGCAGTACCACCTTGTCAAGGACTACACCACCAGAGCACTGGGCGGCCCTAATCTAGACAAAAAGAGAGTCTGTCACACCACTGCACTACCCCCTTATAAAGACTTCCAAGGCTGGATAATCCCTCCTCAGAGGGGAGCCAAGGGCTTCCAAGCCAGCAAGATGGAGCCCTATTGGTAATTAAAGATGTCTTTGGAGAAACCCTCTCTTCTCCCAACCATCCGACTATTACCTGAGCTCCCGGGAGGTGATAATTGTTCACAGCAGGGCCGTTGTGGAAAGCACTGGACTTTTTTAAAATGGACACCTGGAGCTGAAGTCCTGGTTTTCTCTCTTATTAGCGTTGAGTAACCTTAGACAATTTATTGTCTGAGCCACGCTTTTCTCCAACATTCAAATGGGACTAATGAAGTACCTCACAGGCCAAGGTGAGAATTAAGTGAGAAAATAAACACCCCAATTTACAAATTGAGATGCTCTGTGAATTCAGGCACTGTGTACAAACAGCTGAAGCTGTCGTGCCTTCTGTTTGACAACACGTCTGACGGAGACTTTGCTTCCTTAGTTTCTGTTACCCGACAGTTGTAGAAAGTACCGGAGAGACAGGCATCTGTGTGACACCTGTACCACGCAAAACCCTGAAAACTTACCACCTGTCGGAAACTAGCTTCTCCGTTGGTAAAAATTGCATCAGCTGGCAGTCAGAACCACTTTGCAACAATCTTATAAAAAGCCTGGACTATGTAGTTTTCCAATGTGGGTGGCTTAACATCATGTTATTAATTAAACTTTGGTTTTCTGTTCTCCAAATATCTGTTGAAGTATTGACCTCTCTTTAGCCTCTGTGTCTGTAAACAGGACCCTGTTTGGAAACAAGGGTTGTGTAGGGCATTTTTATTATGTTAATTAGCAAAATGAAGGTGGGTCCGGAATCTAATAACTTCTAGAACTGTCTTATAAAAAGCACAGAAAAGATGCAGAGGTAGAAACAGAATATCAGGAGGCAGGCGCCAGGTGAAAGACACATCTACACGGAGCTAAGAAATGTCAAGGCCTGACAGCACACCCCAGAAACGAGGCGAGGGGCTGGCGGAAGGCATCAGCCTGGCCGACACCCTGACTCGGACCTCAGGCTCCCCAAACCAAGGTGAGGGCATCCTTCGGTGTTCTTTCAAGCCACCACTTTATGGTACCTTTGTTGCTGATTCAGCACTGGGCAGTGAAGAGGTTGTCTCCCTCCTCACGCCAACAATCTCACAACCATTTTGTTATATAACTATAAATATTTTTCAAGTGGATTTGTTGTTGTTGTTGTTGTGTACCATAGAGTTGGATCCGACCCATAACTGACCCTCTGACAATTAATGGCATGGGAGGAGACTGCCCATCCGTCTCGGCGGAGCAGCTGGTGGCTTTGAACCGCGTGCCTTCACGATTGCAGCACAACTTCTTGCCACTAGGCCACCAAGTGGATAGGATTCTTCATACTGGATGAAGACGTTTATTTGAAGGTGTCAATCAGGTGGACAGGAGATATAAAATGACCTCCCTCAGAGACGATGCTCATCCCGAGTCCAGCCATGCCATGAGGCCTGTCCAGCTCACTGAGCCCTAAACTTCTGTGCCTTTAATCTGGAGTGATCCTCAACAACACAATGCCGACAGTGACACGCTGCAGACCAAGACTCGGACAGAAGGAAAAGAGCTATTAACTGCATACAAATGTGTCCTACTCAGTCCCACTGTACCACTGTCGCCCCATGTCAGTGACAACAGGCCGGAGGGTTGTCTGAATGTGACCGTCACATTTCACAACCAGACCCTTCCTCTCACTCTTTGTATTATTATTATTATTATTCATTTTAATGAAAGTTTACAGAGACTTTGGATTTCCATTCAATCACTGTTGCACTTTTCTCCCTGCCCCCCCCCCCCCCAGTTCACTCTTCTTTTTGAAAAGTAAAAGAAAAATTCCTTCATTGGTATACACTCCCTCTCCCCAAGTCCGCTCTGCTATGCAGCCTTTGTTCTGGACTCCTGTCATGACAATAATACCTAATCACATATCCCTTTTAAACATCTCTCTCCCTCATCTGTTTCAGTGCAGTAGACATTACTTATCCCCTCTTTCTCATTCTCCCCTCAACCCCGATGTCAGTCCTGTTTTACAACAGGGGCACTATGCAGTATTTGTCCTTTTGTGACTGAGAGAGTTCACTCAGCATAATGTCCTCCAGGGTCACCCATTTTGAATAATATTTCAAGAATTCCTTGTTTTTCAATGCAACATAGTATTCCATTGTGTGGTTATACCACAGCTTCTCGATCCATTTGTTTGTTGATGGGCACCTTGGGTTGTTTCCAACGCTTTGCTATTGAGAACAAAGCCGCAATAAACTCCTTTCACTCTTTATCCTGCCAGTGACTCTCAATGGGGACCAAGTCCAGTTCCTTTTTGCATTGGGAAGAGAGAGTGTTAACTTTTACTTCTTTTTTTCCCCCTATAATTATATTTTATTAATTTTTATAAACATTTACAGAGATTTTGGGCTTCCACTCATTCATTGTTGCACTATTCTCTCTACCCTCCTCCCAGTTTGTTCTTGTCCAAATGCCACAGTGCTTGTCAAAGCCAGTTCTGATTAATCTTCTTTGTCAGTGTATCCTTTGCCATTCCCTATCACTCCTCCCTGAGAGAGACTTCACCCTGAGTCATAAGGAAAAGGGGATGGCGTATTCTCTTAGCTACTTCCTGCTGAAAAGGGACGCTGTGGGTTTCAGGGTGAAGATCTTCTCTCACTACTCTAAAGGGCCCCTTTGGCAGTAGGAAACACATAGACTATTATGGAGATTGATTTTGGAATTTAGATGCACTCTTATTGATTGTGCTTGGCTGTACATGTTCATATCCTTGAAGATGTATCATGGGGGTGTTGCAACCTAGAAGACACAATTTTGACTAACAAGTTATAAGTACATGAGTCCAAAAATTATGGAAAAGTAAAAGAAATAACTTTTACTTCTGAGCTGTTGCTGTTGTTTATGTCTCAGTTCAAGGATGACTCACAGTGACCCTACAAACAGCAGATTTGGCCCTTGTCCTGCCTCACATACTCCTCACAATCTGTCAATGGCTTAAGCCCACTGTGTTGATCACTGTGTCGATCCCTATTGTCGGAGGTCTGTCTTTCTCTGACCCTACCTTTCCCAGTACAACATCTCTCTCCAAGCACTGGCCCCTTTGTTATAACATGCCTACAGATACCTCGGTGGGTTGGTCCTAAGTGGGGTCTGCACAGGGCAGGAGGATGACTGACTCTCTAAGCCCTTGCCTGCTTGGCGTTGGGACTCAATGTGCACGTTTTCCCAAGGAGACATAAAAATTGGTGTAAAGTTCTTCAGTGGTTCGTCAGCTCTCTCCCTGCCAGGTCAATAAACCATGAAAACCAATATCCGATCCCACAGAAGAAAGACAAAGCAGCGGCTCGCATTTCAAGATATCAGCACATCATCATATATTTATCTTCTCTCCTGGATTTTTATAAGCAGCCCTCTGAGGTGCCTTGTTTACGCAATACCTATGTCATCGTGCCAGGGTGTGGGAATGAAAAAGCTGATAAAAAGATTTAAGAAGGAGTTGGGTTATTGACATTTAATTCAAATAATCCCCCTTTTGTGGCCAACGCATATAAATAGCATCTTATGTTGACGCTTGCCTGGTCCCAAGTTCTGAGTGGAGCCTAAGAGGAAGACAGTAACTTAAGCCCAAGGGAAGGGCACTGGGTGTGTCTGACACCTGTGGGAGCAGGACGCTGGTGGCTGCCAGACTGTGGACAGTGGCATGACTGGGCTGTAGGGGTGGGTAGAGCACAACCCCCAACACTGATGCCAAAAGGACCCCAAGGTCCACAGCAGTAATGGACTGGCTGGTTGGCACCCACAGAGGGGCACCAAGCCAGCGACATCTCTAGAGCTGATGTCACCCATCACTTAGTGCTATAACTGGTCACTCCACCCTTGACAGCCCATTCCCCAAGGTGTGGGCAGGTGGGCCAGGGCACTAGCCAATGGGAAGGGAGGAATGTCTATGTGTGGACCAATGGGAACAAGAGAAGCAATGGGGATCTGACGGAGGTAGGGGTGGGCTGGGGTAGTCCACCTGCAGAGCTGGGTAGGGGGTGACTGGTTGACTGGCCAGCCTTACAATGTGGGAGGGACACAATGAATTATCTTACTAGGTAACATTGGCCTTAGTGATACCTCTAAGTGTAAATTATTTCAGGTACACTAGGCCATCTGGGAGAGAAATATACTTGATTTTGTATAGGAAAATAATGATGATATTCCTGACACTATTTTAAAGTTTAAAACCCCTCAAAACTCGTTGCTGTTGAGTCAGAACCAACTTGTATCTGCTGAGAGTCTCTGGAGGCTGTGAATCACAGGGGAGGAGTAGCTGCAGGTGGATTTGAACCGGCGGAGAGGTGCTGCCTTTTGGTTAGCAGTGGAACTCCCTAGCGATGATGCCATCAGAGCTCCCTATTTTTAAGCAAGATCACACATTTGATCTGCTTTTTCCAACTCTGACTCACCTTTGGGGGTGTGTATTTTAGACCCTCGAATTCACTCAACTCACAAACTGAAAAGCCAAATGCTACCTGGGGCACTTGGAGGCTACTTTACAAGCACGAGCTAAAGCAGTAGGTGGCAGCTCCCAATGGTCTTAGCTGAGAGGGTGGACAGCACAGCCATTCGAGTGTGCCCTGAAGAATCTCGGCTAGCAAAGACATGATTCAGAGCCCAGCTGGACCTGGTGGTGGAAGAGGGAACGGTTGGTTGGGAGGACAGCTCTGGTCCAAGTCCTGATCACACTGGTTCATTTAGTCAACAAGCATTAACATGTTCTATGCCGTGGAGACAACGAGACACTGCTATGGGCAACTCCCAGGAGGGGCTCTGCCTTGAAGACACAAGGCAAGGAGTTGAAGGACTTTGCCAGTTATTAAGCACTTTACCAAGAAATGTGAAACCAAGTGCAGCTCAAGTAAATGGAGAGGTTTGGTGACAGGTCTGACCTTTGGAAAGCCATTGAGGCTCTCGTGTTTATTGCAGAAGGTGAACCCATGGCCAACTGCACAATCAAAACAGGGGAGGGAGTGAGATCGTGCTTACTCAAGAAATGCACCCTCCACTGGCCCCTGCCCACCTCTTGACCAACAGGGAGCTCCTCGGCCCTGGACTAAGAAGTAGCAGTGTCCCTAGGTGAGGGGTCTACTATGTTGCAGCAGAAGGAACTTTCCAGAACAACAGAGCCCCTGCAAGTGATGTCACCCCACCTACGAATCCATGGACAAGACTGGTGGTGTCAAAGTGGCGGCGGTTGTTATGTGCCATCAAGTTGGAAATGACTTTTACCTGACCCTCCAGTGGTTTTTTTTTAGAGAGAGTAAATCACACAGGAGTAGTCCTGCCCACTTTTCTCCACAGGGAAGCTGATGGATCTGAACCATGTGCTTTTGGGTTGGCCGTGCAGCTCCTTAAAGTGTGGGACTGGTTAAAAGAAAGACTTCCAAGAACCACGGCAATACATCTCATGTCTTTGAACCCTTCTAGGAAGAGAAAACAAACTGTGTCCAAGGAGTTGGTCTGGTGGCCTCATGTGCAATTGAAGACTGGCAGCTGCTAATATTCTGAAAGCATTCCTCAAGAAACATCATGTCTAGAAAAAGAAGGTCTTGGTAACATTTGAAGGTCATTAAATTCCCATGCAGAAGAGCTAGGGGGCACTAAAACTGAGCTTACAGGTTCTGTTAACAAAGGAGGTGTATCGTGTAGGTTACAATCAAGTTGTATCTATGGATTTAAGTTTGGGATGTTCCAGCACGTTTTCCAACCTCACTCTGGAGAAAAGGCCCCAGGTTTGACATGTGCAGTGTCTGAAGCCACCATCACTCATGCCCACTGAGTGCCATGGAGTAAGAAGTAACACATAGCGGACCCTTTCATGCTGACCCTATGTGCAATAGATTTGTGAAATGGAAAAATCACACGGGAGGCTCTAATTGTCCATCTATCCCCTGTGGATTAAAACCACCAGCGAGTCGTGTCCTGAGGGTCAGCAGCGCAGCTCCTGAGGACAATGTCGGAAAGGGTACAGGGGATGGCTGCAAGCAACAAGCACGGGGCAGTCATTACGCTTGGTGTTTATTCCTCAGCGAAACAAATCAAATAGATAATTGAGAAAAGCAAATGACTGTCAACTCCAGCTCTCATGAGGTAGTTAATGAAGACAGACAAAACAGAGTAAATTGGATACGTTTCCAAGAATTGCTGGGGTTGGAAAAAAAAATCCATCTTCTGAGCTCCTGTCGCCTTCTAGATTTGCTCTGGTGACTGGGGAGATACTGATCACTGGTACTTTTACGGCTCCTAGATGGTCCCTCAGCAGTTGGGGGGTCCTTCAGTCTTCTGGGTATCTTCCGAAAGAACACAAATATGCCCCTCCGCCCCCCACAGGGCACTACTTGTGAGGACAGAATTTACCCTGTTTTCTAAGAGTTTAGGAGGGAGATAAAAGAGAAGTGTACCAGGCAAAACCAGGAAGGAAGTAATGCTCTCCACTGGGTGTTCAAAGTCATCTCTTGCTTTTTTTTTTTAGATCGTCCTTCAGCATTTTAAACTCCTCTTCCAAGTCAATCCCAAGTCCCCAACTTTCCCACTCCTGAAGAGGTCTCGATCCAATTATTGATTTAAACCAGAAGTGTCCCCTCGGTAGACCTTTCTGACGCCACTCTGATGAACCAAGGTGGTTATTTTTCAGGGACTGGAGGGTGTCCCCTGGAAACACCTTGGTGGTGAAGGTGAGACATACTGAAGGCAGTAAATCTCTCTAAAGTGGAAAGGGGCCCTCACACATCTGCAAACAGCTGAGCTGCTCTTTGCAAGTGGCAATGACCTGAAAAGACATTTCTATTTCTGTTTCAGAAGCTCCTGAGGACTCTTTTGATGGCCCAGCCAGCAGTGGAGAAAATTATAGATTCACAAAGTGGAGGCCCATGACCAGTCCTGCAGAATTTATTTGTGAATCACAGGAACAGGACTTAATTGTGAAAGATTGACAGTGGGGGGAAGAAGTCATGCTTGATCCTTTGCATTTTTTCCCCGTCTTTCTTAGGGGTTGAGCCATTTTTTAGTCTTTTGTAACTGACAGCTATTTTTGAAAAGTAAAGCCTACTGTGTAGATTATGCACAACATATGTATTTAAGTCGAGCAAATAATTTGAGAAACTAGACTATACAAAGATAGTTGTGGTGTCAGGGTTGGAAGGAGACTCAACAACAACCTGCCTTATGTAAATAACACAACCTGACTTGCAGTGAGTGAAGAAACCAGGAAGCACTTACTACAGAAGATCAAAGTATGCAGTCTTCAATAGGAATCACATCTCAGGATCAAGGAAACAAAAATCCTCCCCACTGGCCCAGTAGGCTGCATCATGATGGATGGAGAAAAGACTGATGCTGTCAATGGTCTCATTTTACTAGGATCCACGGCCAGCATCCGTGGACGCAGCAGTCAAGAAATCAAGAGACATGTTGCACTGGGGAAATTGCCTGTCAAGGATTTCTCAGAAGTTCTAAAGAGCAAGAATGTTAGTTTAAAGACTAAGGTGTGCCTGATCTAAGCCATAGTCTTTTCCATTACTTCCTGTGCATCTGAAAGTTAGACAGTGAACACGAATGACAGAATTGTGTCGGCAAAGAGTACGCAATATCCTCTGAACTGCCAAGAGAACAAACAAGTCTATCTTGAAGGAAATGGATCTGGAGCGCTCCTTAGAGGCAAGGATGGTGAAACTTCATCTCATTTACTTTGGGCCTATTTTCAGGAGGAACCACTTGTTGGAGAGAAACATCACACTGAGTAAAGGAGAGAGTCAATGAAAAGAGGAAGACGTTCCACAGAATGGATAGACACAATGACAACCACAACAGGCGTGAGCATGACGGAGATTGTGAGGAAGGTGGGGGGAAAGCGAGGTTAAGATCAGGTCTTTCTAGGGTTGCTGCACTGTGGTCGACTAACAATAACAACAGATAGACTACAAATAAATTGGAAATGACTCAAAATCTGTAGTAGGATATGTGGATGTTTCTTGTACTTAGGACCCCTTGGCTGATAGTTTGGTACGTGCTGGGTTGCTAACCAAAAGGTCAAACCTACCAGCCACTTTGGGGGTGAAAGACAGGTGGTCTTAAACCAAAAAGGAGTTACACCCTTAGAAACCTGGTGGAGGCTCACTACGAGTTAAACTCAACTAGAAGATAATGGCTTTGATTTCGATTTTTTCTTCATACTTAACTTTTTCTTAAAGTATAAAATCCAGTGGTTTTTAAAATACTCACAAGACTGTACAGCCCTCACTACAACCCCAGGGCACACACATCACTACAAACGGAATCCCAGAACCAGTTACCGGTCACTGCCCATTCTTCCTCCTCCACTGCTCAGCCCCTGATGACCACGAATCGATTTTCTCTTTTTATGGATTTACCTCCCCTAGGCATCTCACAGAAATTCCATATAAATGAGATTATATGTGATCTTTTCTGGGACAGGCTTCTTTCACGTGGTGTTATTTTCAAAATTAGTAGTTCATTGCATTGGTGTGTTTTATTTATTCACCCATCAGTTGGTGGGCAGTTGGGTGGTTTCGCTTTGTGGCTATCAGGAGCCATGCTGCTATTAATGTTTGTGTACTAGTGTTTGAGTGGACACCCAGTGTCATTTCTTTTGAGGACATCTATCCCTAGCAGTGGATTCCAGGATGAAGGGGTCACTACGTTGAACTCTCTGAGGACAACTTCTACAGTGGCAGTCACCACTGTCCATCCTTATCAGCAAAGTCTCTATACTACCTTTTTTTTAAGTTTTAAAACCATTTCGAGGAGCCTTAGTGGCACAGTTAAGATCATGGGTCATAACAAGTGGGATGTGTAGCAGGGACACAGTGGTGAAAGGGCTCAACTGTCAACTCCAAGGTCAGTGGGTCAAACCTACCAGCTACTCTGAGGGAGAAGGATGAGGCAATCTCCTGCGATATAACAATCAGCGTCTTGAAGATCCTACAGGGATTTCACTTTCTCCTCTAGAGTTGCTATGAGTTGGAATCATTCCGAGGCAGTAGTGAGTTTATACTCTTAGGCATTTAACAACAATTACCTATTTTATTATCTACATTTTCTATGATAGTAGATAGTGTCAGAGATTGTGAGGATGGCACAGGCTAGCATAGGATTCAGATCTCTTTTTCACTGCATTGCTGTGCGTCATACTAGACTCAATGGCACACAACAACATGACAGTAGATATAGAACAAAACCTGCCATGTCAACATTTTCAACATGTACAATTCATTGACATGAATAACGTCCATCTTGGTGTCCAACATGATCACCGTCCAATTCATTTCTGACAGTCTGACACTGTCTGCAGGAATAAGGCAGCCAAGAAGCAGTGGTGCAAAGCCAAGAGTGGGTCAGAGACAAAGTATGGCATCGACTATCTGTGCCAGCATCTTCAACACTCGGGCACATCCAACAAACAATAGCGTGGGCAACTGTCCAGCCAGTCGGCGTGTTCTACCACTCAGCCAGGACAACAACAAGTGAAACTTCACACTACAATTAGGTGCTAAGATGGCACATCTGTCCAAATGTGCTAATTATGCAGCACAGACAGCGAGGGTGCGAGAGGCTGGGCGAGCAGGGACGGGACGCAGCTCTTCGGGAAGACAAGAGAAACCAGGCTTCGGTTGCACAGGGCAGGAACTGCTGCTGTTGTTGCTGGGTGCGTGAGTGTCAGACTTTCAACTCACATTGACCCTGGGTGATGAGACTAGAACAGCCCAGACGGTTCTCTTTATGGCAGCAGAGTGCCTGCCCTTAACCCATGGAGCCACTTAGCAGTTTCGAACTGCCAAAGCTTGTGGTTTGCAGCTGAGTGCTTATGACCATGTGCCACTAGAGTTCTTTACGACAGGGGTTAGATTACCAACAGGTCACAGTCTGGCAAACAAATCATTGGAATTCACTGGCCCACAGCAAAACTCCCCACTTTACCACATCATCCATGGGAATGCGACAGAAGTCACAACAGAAGCTGCCATAGAAACGCTCGCTCCCCTGGGACTGGAGAGTTCTAAATGATTTACAGTTGTTCTTCACTATTTGAGGATTCTGTATTTTATGTTTTTTAAAATAAGATTTTAATTGTGATTTTTGTTGTTGTTGTTTTTAAATTTTTGTGTGCGTGTACCGTCAAATCAGATCTGACTGGTACAGGAGGAGATTATCCCTCCTTCCTCGGCAGAGCATCTGGTGGATTTGAACTGTGCACCTCTGGCATTGTAGTTGCAGCTCCTTGCCACTAGGCCACTAGAGCACCCCCCACTAGGCCACCAGAGCTCCCCTTTAATTGTGATTTTAAGGAACATTTACAGAGAAGTTGGGTTCTCATTCATTCATTGCTGCACATTTTACCCTCTCACAATCTCTTCCCCACCCAGTTTTTTTGTGTGTGTTTTTTTAAATATTCATTTATTGTTGCACAATTACACCCCACACCCCACCCCTGGCAAGTCCTCTTTGCAATGATGTCTCTTTTATTCTGGGCTGTTGTCCTATATATAATGCCTAATCATATACTCATTTTAGACAGTTCTTTCTAATCATATTTTCATTTTAGACAGTTCTTTCTTTCATCTGTTCCAATGCAATGTGTAATTATCTATCCACGTGTATCCTATCCTCCTTCCAAGCCCACGTCAGACTTGCTTTATAACAGTGGTGCTGTGCAGTATTTGTCCTCTTGTGACTAAGATATTTCACTCAGTGTGACATGCTCCAGGGTCCCCTACGTTGTGTAATGTTTTACATGTTCATTGTTTTTCAGTGGAGGATTCTATATTTGTGAATGCTTCTGCCTACGAAAATTTATCTGTATCCCCAAAATTAAAACCCATGGCGCTTTTGAGGACAGTTGAGGGGAGAAAAAAGTGAGCTGTCTGACACGCAAGTCCCAAGATGAGGCTGAACGAGGGGACATTCTGCCTTCTTCCCACTCTCAGACTGTAAACAACGGTCTTTGGGGTTTTGCACTTTTGTGCTTTTTTTGTTGATGATTTCTCGGTTTAAAGTGACCTTCAGGTGTAGCTCTAAAGTGCTGCCTAGCGTTGCTAACAAATGCAGGAAGGCTGTGATGTGTCTTATGGAGGATAAATGTGTTAGGAAGCTTCAATCAGGCATGAGCTACAGTGCTGTCGGCCCAGAGTTCAATGTTAACGCTGTGAGATCAGTGTTACTATATTAAATGTTGTTGTTGTGTGCCGTTGAATTGGAACCAACTCACAGCTTACCCTCCAGCAAGTTTTCAAAAAACGAAAAACAGCATGGAGGGAGCTCTGGTGGCCTAGTGGCAGGAATCTCAGTGGCACACGGTTCAAATCTGCCAGATGCTCTGCTGGAGAAGGAGGGACAATCTCCTCCTGTACCAGTCAGATCTGATTTGACGGTACACACACACACACAACTAATAAAATAAAATTTTAAAAAAAAACCCAATCAAACAGCATGGGAGGAGATGGCCCATCTTTCTCCCACGGAGCAGCTAGTGGATTCAAACCACATGCCTTTGGGTTGACAACACAACTCCTTACCACTAGGCTACTGGAACTCATATACTAAAGAGGGTGTTTGGGGTGGGTTTTCCCCCCCCCAACACAAACACACATATGACAATTTTATATATTGATGAGTTGGTAAAAAAAATGTGACCAGGGGCTTGAAGGAGCCTAACCCTGGGTGGTCCCCTGGGAGTGGAAGTAACGGAGTGCCACTCAGAATCACTTTGACGCTGACTCACAGTGCTTCACAGGACAGAGCAGAACGAGCCAGAGGTTTCCCAAGCTGCCCTTTCATGACCCAGACCACAGGACTGTTTTCTCACACAGCAGCCGGTGGGATACAAGCCCTGAACTTTCCGTCCACGGCTGAGCATGTAACCACGGCACCCTCGGTGCTCCCTGGAAGAATGCTTAAGTCTTTATTTTACTCAGTGTTCCTGACTTCACAGAACATCTCAACCCACACGTTGTCGTCAAGTTGGAACCAACTTACAGATGACCCTCCGGCCGGTTTCCAAGGCTACAAATCACGCAGAATGAGACTGTCCCTTTCTCTTGAGAAGCCACTGGTGGGTTTGAACCACCAGAGAAAGCACGGCCTCCGGGTTAGCAGTCCAACCCCCTATGGACTATGCCACCAAAGCAATTCTCCCAACCCAGAGAGATAGGTAGTAGTTTATCCTTCTCTCATACATGAGGAGGCTAAGGCACAGAGAGGTTAAGTCACTCGCCCAGGTTGAGGTAGGAAACAACGCTCCTGTGATTTGAAGCCAGGCAATATGGTACCAGGTTCCCCAACCTGTCCCTACTACTGCCATCAACTGCCTTGTCCATTTGTTTGACATTCAGAGAGAAAGCTATTTCTAAGCCTGGGCAAAGGTGGTGCTGCAGTACGCTGAGGGACTTTTCTCACCCTTGCATGTTGCTGATGGTTTTTTAGGTGGATGTTGAAGGAGTTTTTTGAAAAAAGGATGGGAGAGAGACGGCAGTGCGGCAGAGAGCAGAGAGAAGAGGTCTCAGGTGGAGTCACCGTGTGGATAAAATTAGAAGCCACGAGCCCGAGGGTCGCAGCCCTGCTCCTGAAAAATCCCTCCTCCTCCACAAATTCCGACATACAGCCATCAAAGCAAGCACGCCCACCTCTGAGAAGTCCTTCCGATTTTAAAGTAAAAATGAAAATTAATGAGTCCATCTAATTTGGACTCACAAAACGCGTGGGTGGGAGAGATTCCCGCAGCTGACAGCTGATGTGATGGTTATTTTATGAAAAGGAAGGCAACAGCCTGCCTGCCTTTGGATTTGAGTGTTTCCAAATGGGATTCTAAACCCCAGCCGCAAACAATGTGCAGCTGAGCATGGGTGGAGCAGGGCTGGCTGGTGGGAGAAAACCCCTCTGGCTTACCCAGGGCTGTGGCCAGAACTTGGCCCTAAGAAAGCAGTGGGCTCCATATCAAGCTCGTTCACTCTTCAGCGTTTGGAAATTAGACTCTTAATGGCATTTTGGAAGCAAAGATGTGCATATTCAAAAGCTTCATTAAGCGATTCCAGTTACAGCAACCTCAGTGTTTCCTGGTACCCCACCCCCTTGTGCTCACACCACTAGAAACACCTGCCTCTCCCTGATGGTAAGTCCACACAGCAGACCTCAAAGTCCACTTCCGAGAGGGGGGAACACAAGTGAGCTATCACACCCTCTCCTCTGGTTCTCCTCTTCAGCAAGCTCCCGTCCCCATTCCCTAAGGAAGACATTTCCAGAACTGCTGACAAGAGGGCCCCAGAGGAAAAAGGCTTTTCTTCCCTTCTCCTCTGGGCAGATGGTATTTGCATACTGACATATTGTAAATCTAGTCACCCAGGTAACAGGGCTCCCATTAGCAACCGGCCAGTGAAGGTCAGCTTGATTCCTTCTAAAATTAGAAGTCAGACAAATCTGGTTTCTTCTCTTTTTTCTTTTTTTTTTAACTGTTCAAGGTAAGATGCCCAGTGTGATGGCAAATTAGATTTTGGAAATAAGTGTTCAGGTGGGAGACTTGGCACGAGTGGTTCAAGGCAAGCTGAGGTATTTCCTGCATGATATTAACATACGTTATGGCTGAGTTACAGTTTTAGCGAGGGGACTCAACTTCTCTGTAAATAATCCTGGTGGGAAAACATTGTCTGTGAGTAGAGCCATCTACAGTTCTGGCACCTTCTTCACCCTTTCTAGTCTTTATTCTTCAAGATTAAAGCCACAATTCTGTGACAGTGTCTAAGACTTTCAACAAGCTGACATCCTCTTCTCAGCCTGGCCCCGCCGCCCCTCCAGAATCTCTCTCACAGCTGAGCTTGCAATACTTAACTAAGACTCAACTCGGGCATTTCGTCTTGACCCACATACATCCCTCCCATCTGGCATCTTCTCCCTTCTTTTCTTTCCCTCACCACTGAGAGGGTTCTTCGGTGGGATTCAAGGAATATGTTTTGTGTAAACCACCTACCCTCCCATCATCAGTTTCTCAAAAGGTCCCCTCCTAAAACAAGATCGAGAGTCATGGGCTCTAATCCCTAAGGTATCAGTACTTTCCATGATGGTGTTAAGAAATTATAGTTTCATGGGATGATAAATAATGGAGAAAAGAGTTTCACAGTTAGATGGGTGCGGGAAATAACTGGTCAAGCCGAATTAGACCTGTTTTTAATTTATTTCTTTTTGTGTGTGTACCGTCAAATCAGATCTGACTGGTACAGGAGGAGATTGTCCTTCGTTTTCCAGCAGGGCATCTGGTGGATTTGAACCACACACCTCTGGGATTGCAGTGCACCTTCCTGACACTAGGCCACCAGAGCTCCCCCGAATTAGACCTGTTTTTAAATGCAGGCCTTCTCAGAGTCTGTGTTGATATGTAACATGAAGAACTGATTTGACTTTGGAAGTCATTTCTCAATAGGCATTTCTCAGGGCACTTGATGACTCCTAAGACACATTTTGAGAAAGTCAGGCTTGACTTTGTGGCCACTACCAAGTCTTCTACTGTCCTATGACAGTCCTTCTGTTATTGTTGTGCACCATTTATTTTTCATTATACTTGTTTATTGAGTGTTAGAAATTGTGTCATTACAGCGATCCCATCACAGTGTGCTCCTGTCAGACCTTTCACTCTTGCCACACGGGAACAAATCTGAAAGGGATATATATTTTGTCATACTCACATTCCCAGTCCCAAGCTGACTGGGGCTTACTCAGAAAATGCTGAAACAATGAATGATCCAGGCTGGGCTCACTAACATGTGCCTTCAAAACATTTACTTAAAAACTTAAACATTTGAAGCCCCATAGCACCTAAAACACAGCTGTCTTAGTTACTGAGTGCTGGTAACACAGCACTATCCCAAGTGGGTGGTATTAAGAAACAGAAATTTATTTCCTTATCGTTTAGGAGGCTTTCATTGTTAGGTGCCCTCGAGTCGAGTATGACTCACAGCGTCCCTATGAACAACCGGTTGATCTGAACGCTGTCCAATCCTGTGCCATCCTCACAATATCTAACTCGCTCCAGTCCTTTGCTACAGTCACTGTGCCAATCCACCTGAAGGTTTCCTCTCTTGCGCTGACCTTCTATCTTTCCAAGCATAATGTCCCTCTCCAAGGAATAACCTCTCCTAGCAACATGCCCAAAGTGTGTGAGATGAAGTTTCATCATCTTTGCCTCCAAGGACCACTCTGGCTGCACTTTCTCCAAGACATATTTGTTTGATCTTTTGGTAGTTCATGGTTCTCCAACACCATCGTTCAAAGACATAAATTACTCTGCTGCCACACCTTAGTCATTGCCCAGCTCTCAGATGCACAACAAGTAATTGAAAAGCCCATGGCCTGAATCACTTGTATCTTAGTCCTCAAACTGACATCATTGTTCCTCAATAATTTTGAAAGGTCTCTAACTACAGACATCCTCAGAACAATTATGCCTGTCTTCTAATCTTCTGACTGCTGGTACCAAGTGTATTAATTGTGGATGCAAGTAAGATGAAGTCAGTGACAGTTTCCATCTTTTCTCCATCTATCATGATGTTACCAATAGGTCCAGCGGTGAGAAGTTTTGTTTTCTTGATGCTGAGATGCAATCCATATTGAAGGCTGCAGCCTTTGATCTTCTATAGAATGCTTCAAGTCCTTCTCACTTTGAGCAAGCAAGGAATTTGGTTTAGGGGACTAGAAGTCCAAGTTTGTGGTATGGTTTGGGGAAAGGCTCCTCTCTCTCTGTCAGCTCTAGAAGAAGGCCTGGCCCTCTTTCTTCGGAGCTTCTGCTCTTGGGCAATGTTCCTATGACTTGGTTCCTCCCCATGGTTTAATCTGTCATGTCTCATGAAAGTGTGACTCAAAATCCACCATACACTCATCCTTCCTCATTAATAACAAAGGCAGCCTGTGCCAAACGGAATTCTAGTCTCAGGTACAAAAGTGGGGATTTATTCATAACACACATTTTGGAAGGGCACAATTTTATCCATAGTAATAGCTTTTCTCATGTTCAAAAAGTTAATAAAGTGGAGTCTTTTGATATATTAATATTTAAAAGTGTTTCCAATTCATTAGGAAATGTTTACTGAACATTAATTATGTCCTGGGCACCAAGGATATGAAAATTAATAAAACACAGTGCACACACTCAAAGAGCTTAGAGTTTAGCGAAGGAAATCAGCATGGAAACACGACATGCTGGTACACTCTAAATACTCTGGAAGGAAGAGACTAGGATGGGATATTTGATTTCCCTCATGCTTATGGGAAGTCAGGTGGGGTCAGTGAAGTGATACTGAGGTGTGATGATGGGATCTGACTCCGAGACTTCAACAGCCAAGTCTTCAAGTGGTCACTGCATCACCTTTTTAAAACACTGGTTTTCATTCAATCATTCATATACATTTTTGGTTTTCATTCAATCATTCATATACATTTTGTTTTCTAACATGAATTATCCCTGTCATTTACTACATCTTTTTTTTTAAATTTTATTATTTTTTGTGTGTACCGTCAAATCAGATCTGACTGGTACAGGAGAAGACTGCCCCTCCTTCTCCAGCAGAGCATCTGGTGGATTCGAACCACATACCTCTGGGATTTGCAGTGCAGCTTCTTGCCACTAGGCCACCAGAGCTCCACATTTACTACATCTTATCAATTCCTCCTTGCACTCTCTTCTCCCTTTCCCTTCATCCCACCCATCCCTCCATCTGCTAATCTCTGCTCTCCTCTCACCCCTGCCAACCCTCCACAATTGTTCCTACCTGCATGTAAACCTTCTCTTAGCCTAATCCACATGTGAGGAGGATTGGCTGAAGGCTGCTCCAGTTAAAGCAATGCTCACACTAACTGCACCTCAAAGCCTCGTTTGGGATCCCGGGTTCTGGTGGGCTGACCTGTGGCTCCTGGACCTGACAGGTGCTGTTGCCCAGGGAGGGTCATGAAAGGATTTCATCTTAGAGAATTCAGACTCCTGGGTGTGCCACGGACTGACAAAAAGAACAATCAAATAAGTCTTGGAAGACATGCACCCATGATGTTTCTTAGAAGAAAGGAGGGTGAGACTTCGTCGACGTACTCTGGGAGTGCTGTCAGAAGGACCTGGAGGAAGACATGGTATTGGGTGAAGCAGAAGGTCAGCGGGAAAAGCGGAAGGTCCTTGCGGAGGTGGACACAGTGACTGCAGTGACGGGTTCAAGCACAGCTGAGAGCGGAAGAAGATGCAGCATCAGGCAGGCTTCATTTGGCTGCTGGCTGCACATGAGGTCACAACCTGAGCTAACGAGAGGGCGTCCAACAGCAACAGATACTCTATCGCTGCTTACAAGCCACTCCGCTTTCTCCGCTAATGTTCTTGTTGTGATGTGCCATCGAGTCGCTTGTGACTCATAGCGACCCTATGTACAACAGCCCTAAACTCTGCTCTGTCCTGTGCCAATCGCACTGCCTCCAACACACCCATCCCAATTACCCAACTCACTGAATCAATCCACCTCATAGAGGGCCTTCCCTTCCTGTGCTGTCCCTCCCCCTTACCAAGCATGATGTCCCTCTCCAAGAACCTGTCCCTCCTTACAACATGTCCAAAGTATGTTAGACAGAGCCAGCCTCAGAATCCTTGCCTCCAAGAAGCCACCCGGTTTAACCCTTTCCAGGACAAATCTGTTTGTTTTCCTAGCAGTCCATGGTACTCTCAATACTCTTCTCCAGCACCACAGCTCAAAGGCATCAATTCTCCTTCTAATGCTAATAAGAAAGCAAAAGTATTTAACTTCTTTGGTGAGCAGAGCAACACTCCCCTGATTGTGCCTCCATTGGAGGACAGCCTGGCAAAGTCTATGAAATTTTAAAATGTTTATCTCATTAGCTCTACTCACTCCACCCAGGAATGTGTCCTAAAGAAACACTTATGAAATTATGCAAAGATTTATATGCTTAAAACTTTTCATTGTTACAATATATGCAATTGCAGCAACAACAACAACAAATTGGAAAAACTCCCAATTGTCCATCAATGAGACTGGTTAGATAAATCACGATCATTTCCAATAATAAAATACAATAACGGTGAGAGAGCGTTCTGCTTGCCAAAATGGAAAGGTGCCCTGGATGTACAGTTAAGTGAAAAAGATGAAGCTGTGAAAAAGCAGGTAGAATATGATTTAAAAAAACAAAAACAACCACAAAAAACAACCACCAGACACATGTGCTGTAGCAAATGAAATGCAACCAAAGGAAATGTGCAAGTATTGGTTAACGGCTATTATCTCTACTTCTAGAAGGGTTGAAGTTTATTGCTGGAGCATGTATTTTTCAAGCAGAAAAAAATCAAAATGGCACAGAAATCACCCAGCCAGAGACCATGCTGTGCTGAAATTCCAGAGTGGGATTCCAGTCCCTTGGGAAGAGCTAACAGCACAAGGAAGGAATTAGGAATCTTCATTAACAGGTGCACCCATGCAGCGTACTGCATGATGATGATGATAGTGGTGGTGGTGGTGGTGGCGTTGGTGGCTCAGTTACACAGGAATCAGGGCACTAGGTGGGTGCATGAATCAAGAACTCAGAAGGGCAGCCCAAACAAAGCAGGAGGATGTTTTTATAGGAGTTCCCTATGAAGCCATAGCCATCTCAGTATGTAGGAGTCAGTGACAAGGGAGAGTATGGGGTCCCCACACTGGCCCAAGAGAGTCTGAATGGGGCTCTGCTCCTGGGATCTGCCGACAGAGGTGAACCTCCCCCTGGGTGCCCACTGGGTAGGGGGGACACTGGGACTGGAGGAAGGAGTGTGGACGCAGTACCTGAGCTGCCCATTTGACTTCCTTTTTATTCATCCAGTTCCTTGTGTTCTGTACCAGATTTCAGGACTGGCAATGATGAAAGCCATCCCCACCAGGTGGAGTGTGGTAACTTTTCATAATAATTTGCAAACACCTGCATAAGCAAGCAGATTGTGTACTGTTTGTGAAAGTCAACCAGTCTCCAGCCTGAGTGAGCTGTGCTGGAGAAGTTCCTGTCAAGCTACTGCATCTCAAAGGTCCGAATGCATCTTCCCCAAGAGACAATCATAGTTGGGTCAGCCAAGAGAACTCTGACTGACCAGAAGGCCTGCACATCAAAGCCAACACTGCTGAGTAAGAGCAGGCGGGCAGGTCCAAGGAAGCCTCTGCCTTTGCTTTCTCCTTTCTTTAAAAAGTTTTTAAATTGCAATATAATTGTACACTATAAAAGCCAATCATAAATGTGTAAAATCCAGGAGTTTCTGGTTATGAAACCATTGTTGTTGTTGTTATGTGCCATCGAGTCGTTTCCGACTCATAGCGACCCTATGTACAACAGCCCTAAACCCTGCTCTATCCTGCGCCAACCGCACCGCCTCCGACACACCCATCCCGATTACCCCAGTCACCGAATCAATCCATCTCATAGAGGGTCTTCCCCTCCTGCGCCGTCCCTCCACCCTCCCAAGCATGATGTCCCTCTCCAAGGACCCGTCCCTCCTGGCAACAAGTCCAAAGTATGTCAGACGAAGCCCCAGAATCCTTGCCTCCAAGGAGCAGCTTGGTTTAATCCTCTCCAAGATGAATCTGTTTGTTTTCCTGGCAGTCCATGGTACATTCAGTACCCTTCTCCAGCACCACAGCTCAAAAGCATCCACTCTCCTTCTGTCCTCCCTAGTCATTGTCCAACTCTCTGATGCATAACAAGCGATTGCAAATACCATGACCTGTATCAGGCGCACCTTAGTCTCCAGAGAGACACTGTTGCTCCTGAGTACCTTTGAGAGGTCCCTAACGGCAGACTTTCCCATCGCGATACGCTTTTTGATTTCCTGACTGCTGGTACCAAGAGTGTTGACTGTGGAGCCGAGCAAAGTGAAGCTGTGAACACTCTCAATCTCTTCGTCATCCATCCTGACGCTGCCAATTGGTCCAGTGACGAGAATCTTTGTCTTCTTGACGTTGAGCCTTAGTCCATACTGAAGGCTGCAGTAACACTGCTTAATTCCATTACTTCTCCTTTTTTCTAAGAACATGGCCCTCTTTGCTTAATAGGAACATCACAATAGGAACTCTCACAGTCCCTGAGGGGCACCAAGGCTGGAACTAATATTCACAAAGGACTCAAACCCAAACCAAGGTCACTGCCATGGGGTTGATTATCACTCATGATGCCGCTTTCTTGAATTCCAACACTGTCGATCTTAACAGGAGCAGGCTACCTCAACTTTCTCTTGCAGAGCTGCTGGTGGCTTTGAACTACTGATTTTACAGTTGGCAGCCTAACCCTTAACCTCCTAAGCCACCAGAGCTCCTTAGAGAAGATGAAACAACTAAACAGTCAATTGATTGCTGAAATACTGCTCTTGGAAAACATGTCTGTTCTATGAGACCCTTAAGGAGCCCTGGTGGTATACTGCATCCAGGGTGGGCTGCGAACTCAAAAGTTGGACGTTTAAAGACATCAGTCGTCCTGGGAGAGAAAAAAGGACAAGTCTCCTTATTTAGAGATCTGCAGCTTCAAAAACCAAAGGAGGGTTGCTTTGAGGGAAATGAATTCGCCAGCAGTGGTTTGGGTTTTGGTCTAGTCAAAGAGGTTCTGTCGATTAAAGCCTGGATGGATGGTAGCGAGCTTTTAGATATGAACCCAGGAAGAAAGCAACACATCTCTCACATCTGTGATGTTGAGAGTTTTCTGTTGTTTTGCTGGATGTGTATTTTTCCCAATATCTGGTTAAGAATTAAGAAATATTTGTGCACTGCATAATATCACTCAACCTAGTAAGTATGTATAAGATGTGTGTTGAATTGAATTTTATTATCATTGGAAGGAAGAGAGCCCTGGTGGCCTAGTGGCAAGAAGCTGCATTGCAATCTGAAGGCACGCGGTTCAAGTCCACTAGCTGCTCCATGGGAGAAAGATGGGTAGTCTCGTCCTGCGTAAAACCCTGCTGGATGTTCACTTATGGGTAGTTTCTAACTCGATGTACACAACAACAACAACAAGAAAACAGCCCTGGCCAAGTCCTGGTCTCCATGTACAGCCCTAAAATAACCCGACGAGGGCCTTCTAAGTTGCCACCAACTTGAAAGCAGTGAGCTGAGTTGAATTGAGCTGAATCTGAAAATTTGTGTAAAATACTACTTGGCCTTTTCTTGCTTCCCCTTTCCTTCAGCCTCTTTTCTTCACATTAAAAGAGATTGAATTTTTTAAATGTATTTAGTAAAAGCCAGTTAAATATGATTAATGTGCTTGCCCCTAATAAAGCAAACATTCAGTATCATTAATTAGTACCTACCTGGCACAGCCTGTTTCATCTTAGAAGCATGATGATTTATGGGAGGGGGGAAGGGAAATGAAGAGAGCATGACTGAGATTTGCCCACTGTCTGTGAGGGCAGAAAAGGGGCGGTGACCACAGAGGGCCAACAAGGAGAGAGTGGACTGCACCTACTAAACCTGACAGAAGGCCCCAATTCAACTGAAGAAAGGGATGGAAGCCGGGATTACAAAGTGACACCCTCAGAAGAATTCGAAAAGGGAGTTAGTCTAAATTTTATACATGACCAAGCTGTCAGCTGTGTGAGAGTGCCACAGAGGCAACAGCTCAGGAAGCACGCCTGACGTGGACTTACAGGAACAACTACGTGAGAGTTGACGCTAAGTGTCTAAGCAGCTTCAGAGGCTTCTCCTGAGGCTGGTCCCTCCTGAGAACATGCCCCAAAATATATGAAACAAAGTTTCACCATCCTCATCTCCAAGGGGCATTCTGGTGGCACTTCTTCCAAGATATACTAGTTTGTTCTTTTTGGCATCCCTGACACAGCCAAACCTCTTCACCACCACCACAATTCAAAGGTATAAATCGTTTGTTTTCCTGATTCATTGTCTAACTTTCACAAGCATATAGAGCAACTAAAAATATCACAATGCACCTTAGTCCTCAAAGTTACATCCCTGCTCTTAAAAACTTTTAGGAGGGTCTTTACAGAATATTTGCCTGGTATAAGATATAATTTTGTTTCTTGTCTGCTGCTTTCATGGGCACTGATTGTAAATCCACGTAAAAGAAAACTCTTGACAACTTCTATCTCTTCCCCATTGATCATGATGTTCCTTATTGGTCTACTTGTGAGGCTGTTTTGTTTTCAATATACTGAGGTATGTGATTCATTCTGAAGCCAATAGTCTTTGATCTTCATCAGTGAGTACTTCAACGCTTCTTCATTTTCAGCAGATAAGGTAATGTCATCTGTATAATGCAGGCTTCCAATGAGTCTTCCTCCTATCCTGATGCCACACTTGTCATAGAGTCCAGCTTCATGTTCAACATACAGAATAAATACAGTGAAAAGATACAGTTCTGATGAACTTTTTTCGTGATTTGGAACCATGCAGTAATTGTAGGCGGAGGTAAAGTGGCACAAAAGAAAATAATGGGGGAGTGGAAGAGAAGATAAAAATACTATTCTAATTACCTTGAACTTGATGATCAGAAAAGGCAAAGTTTGAGAATGAGGGGGCTACAAGAAGAACTAAAAACACAATGGAAATTTTAAATTGCTAGAGAAAATATCTTTCTTTGACCCTCCACCAGCATGATGCTCTCTCCAAAGAAGAGAAAGAGAGGAAGACCTTCAACAAAGCAGAGCGACACAGTGACTGCTGCAGTGGGCTTGCGCACGACAGAGATCTCGGGAATGGTGCAGGATGGAACAAGGTTCATTTGTTCACTGGGTTGCTTTGAGTTATAGTCAATTCAATGGCACCTAACAACAAGAGCGATATAATAGGTGCAGCAAATAACAAAAATGAAAGAATTGTAAAAATAAAGAAATTGGTAGAAACAGAGCCACACTACTGGTTATAATAACTTCAATGGGTTCCACTCTTACATTAAAGGGGAAAGTTGTTCTTTTGGGTTGGAAAAAAGAACCTAGTAGCATTTTGCTTAAAAAGATAGAAATCTGAGGGAGCTCTGGTGGCCTAGTGGAAAGAAGCTGCACTGCAATCCCAGAGGTGCGTGGTTCGAATCTACCAGATGCTCTGCTGGAGAAGGAGGGGTAATCTCCTCCTGTACCAGTCAGATCCGATTTGACAGTACACACACAAAATAAAATAAAATAAAATTAAAAAAAATGGAAAAATGATAGAAATCTGAAACAAAATGCAACACAGAGCAAAATTTTATCAGAACAAAAAAAGAACATATAGGTAGTGATACAAAGCCATAATTAATAACAAAATAAAAAACATGTGGTTGAGTTGATTCCAATTCACAGTGACCCTCTAGATCAGAGCAAAACTTTTCCAATGGATTGCCAAGGCTGTAAGCAGTCCTTACGGGAGCAGACGGCCTGAACTCTCAGGGTGCCTGGTCGGGCTGAAACACTGCCCTTTCAGTTAGCAACTGAACACTTTAACTAGTGCGCTACCAGGGTTCCTTTCACCACTGCTAGAGGTTATGAATGATCTTATGTCTTCATAGAACATTTGGAACATCTGATAAGTAACTCGTTGCCATCAAGTCAGAACCAGCTCAGAGCTGACTGTCCACTGGGTTTCTGAAGTCATGAACTACAACGGGAGGAGACTGTCCATCTTTCTTCATCAGAGTCAGTGGTGGATTCGGCCCATCAGAGAGGGGTGGCCTTTGAGTGGGCTGTGCAACTCCTTACAGAGGAAGATATCAGAGCTCTGTGTCAAACAACAGACCACTGTAAAACAAACATAAAATCCAGGGGGGAGGATCACATGGAACCAATTTTTATCCCTCCTCCTGAAAATCCCACTAAAATATTGAAAGTCCAAATCAAAAGCCCAGCAACTTGACTATTTAAAAGAGCTTTCCTCCTAGGAGGAATCCAAACTACACTCAAAATTAAAAGGTAGAAAATAATAACAATGAGAACGCTCTTAGAATAGAGCCAGTGTATCCAAACGACAATCTGTTCTTTCCAACATGAATCTTAGATTTAAACTCAAACCCAAACCAAATTCACTGTCATCAAGACCATTGGGTTTCTGAAGCCATCCATCCTAACAGAAGGCCACAGCTCGTCCTTCTCCCTCGGAGCCTGTGGTGGATTCAAATCGCTGGAGATGCGTGGTATTCTGATGCGTAGTAGCACAGCATGCTTCATACTTCAATATTAAAACATATAAACACCAATCCAGAGAGAATGCACTCTCCTAAATAATAAGGGTAGTTATCTGTGGGCGATGGAATTTCTATTTTCTTTTTAATTTCCTAAATGCTCCCAGTGAGCATGCAGCGCTTTTACAATCAGAACAAGATTAAACAAAAGTACAACAAAACATCATTTCCAATCACGGGAGGGCACGAGAAAACAAAACAAAGTGCCGCCTTGCCAAAACGATCGAGGCAATGAAAACGCTCTCCTTGGCTTTGACTTTCAGGCTCTCGTCTGGCAGGGCTGGTTAGTTCTTAGAAGGCCATCCTTGCTATGCTTAAACAGCATTTCCATCTTCTGGTTTGGTGCATGGAAGGCAGGCGTGGTGCTTCCCAGCTAACGGTCTATAATCACACTCTTCTTTCCTCAGGACAGGTGGGCACCTGCCAACAGCAGGCTAACTAGTAACCCCCCAGCCACTGACTCGATTCCAGCTCACAGCACCCTCACAGGACAGGGGAGAAGTGGCCCACAGGGCCCCTGAGTCTGTCAGTCCTTATGGGAGCAGATTGTTTCGTCTTTCTCCCACAGAGGGGCTGGTGGTTTCGAACCGATGATCTTCCAATGGAGCAGCCCAATACCTAACCTTTGAGCCTGCAGGGCTCCTTAGCCTGGTGAATGCTGTTGCATTTTAAGTTTCCCATTACAGGTATATCTTGTTTTACTACACTTTGCAGGTATTGTGGATTTTCATGTGTGTATGTGTGTGTTGGGTTTTCTCCTCCCCTAACTGAAGATTTGTGCTAACTCTGCATTAAGCCATTTTTTTCCCATAGCACGTGCTCTTTGTAAGCACATGAGATAGCATGAGACAACTACGGGTTTCTGTGCTACATTTTTGTCATTTTCATGATATTTAGAACTCTTCCATAATGTTATTGCACACTTAATACACCACAGAACATTGAAAACATAACCTTCATTTGCACTGGAAAACCGAAAAAAAAAAAATCCTTGTGACTCGGTTTACTATGATATTTGCTTTATTAATTGCGGAGGCCTGGAACTGAACCTATAGCATCTCTGAGGTCTGCCTGTAGTCTCATACACTGGATCGAATGTTCCAGAACAGGTGGAAGATGAAATAGAGGCAGGCAAGAAGTTCTCTTCTTTTTATGTTCATGTATGTGGTTTTGATTTTAAAAAGGTGGGAGGTAAAAAAAAAGTGGGAGGTGATATAAATTGCACTTCAAACATCAAAGCAACCCAGATAGCAACTTGAATCCCCATGAGAAAACAAACAGCGCCACAAAAGGTAATTATGTAATTACAAAAGACAGTATAAATGCCCGTTTCTTTTCCATTCTTGTCTTAACTGACTTCAAAATCAACAGCTGTAAACAATATATGTGTATATATAATTGCATTGTTGGGCCTATAGCATATACAAATCTATTTGACAATAACAGCACAAAAGGGGTGGGTGGCAGTAAAACTCTACTGTAAAGGAAAAGAAAAACTGAATTAAGGAAATAAACCAGATGGCACCACAAAGCCTTAGGAACAAAGACAGAGAGCCAGAAAGGGTAAACAAGAAGGTTAATGTAACCAATTCTAAATACACATACTTGTACTCCTTCCTTCTTTAAAAGACAAAGTCACATAAGGTAATAATTATAACAACGTGCTTCTGGATCTGTAACCTGTAAAAGAACAATCTGTGGCTGTCATTGAGTCTGAACCTACTCACAGCTGACTACCCAGCAGGTTTTCAGAGTCTGGACATTACAGAGGAGGACACTGCCCATCTTCTTTAAGGAGCAGCCAGTAGGGTTGAGTCACCTGCCTTTGGATTGGCTGCAAAACTCCCTATCCTGTTGGGACACCAGCGCGCCCTATGTGATATTTAACTTTCTAGAGACCAAAAAGCAAAGCCTATTACTGGCAAGTCCACTGTGACTCCTCGAACTGCTCACCAGGTTCTCAAGACTGGAAATCTTTATGGAGCAGACTGGCACAGTTCTGTGGTGGATCATTCAAGAGGGTCAAACCACTGTCTTTTGCATTTGCAGCTGAGAACTTAACCACTATATCACTAGGCTTCATAGAAGTTTCTTTATTTCAGTGAAATGAAGGTAGTAGAAATTGGAAGTAGATTCTCATAAGTTACAATACACATAGGAAGCATTGTTGTTGTTGTTGTTGTTGTGTGCTGTTGAGTTGCCTGTGACTCATAACGACCCTATGTACAACAAACAGCTCTAAACCCTGCCCTGTCCTGGGTCAGTCTCACTGACTCACTCGTGCTTCATAGGACGCACTAGAGGAACCAAAAGAGCATTGTTTGAAAAGTTTTTCTTAAATTATTAAAGGAATTGAAATGTTTTACTAGAAAATACTCACGCAGTGCAAAGGAAAGCAGTAAGGGGAACAGAGGAACCAAAAATGGCAAGAGGTACATAGAAATCAAAGAGGAAGATTGCACACATAAATCCAAGTCTATAAAAAACATTAAATATAAACGCATTAAGAAACCTCGTCAAAAGATGGAGATTATCTGAATGGATGAAAGGAAACACATAAGACTTGGTAGAACCACTCTGGAAGGCAGATTAGTGTAAATTCCATATGACCCAGCTATTCCACTGCTTGGAATATACCCTGGGAAAATGAGAATTGAGGCACAAACAGAGACAATGTTCACAGCAGCGTTATTCACCATTGCAAGAACATAGAAACAGCCGAAATGTCCAACCACAATCAAAAGGATTGAGAAATTATGGTACATTCACATGATGAAATACTATGCAGCACACAGGAGCAATGATTTTGTAAATCATGACCTAACACAGGAGGGACTGGAGAGCATTATGCTGAGTGAACTAACTCAGTCTCTTAAGGACAAATACTGTGTAAAACCATTATTGTAGAATGACTATGAGGATCCATGGGTGGTATGTGTGTGTATGTGTGTGTGTTCTTAATCATAGGATCACACAATTTGATGGGTGGAGGGAGGGATGGGTAAACAAAATAGGAAAGATTCAGTGTGAAAAGCAATGTATATGAATTTTAAGAACTTTGTATGTAAACCAGTATAAAAAAAAAAAGGAGAGAAGGGGGAAAAAACCCCACATGAGATATGTAAGAAAAAAACAAATGAAAATAAATGAACAAGACCCATTAAAGGCTGTTTAGGGTAGACACACCATAGACTCAAAGATACACACAAGTTGAAAGCTTTTCAAAGTTGTTAAAAAGACAATCCTGCAAGTAGCAGCCATCAGAAAATGAGTGATTGTGCCATTGGGGGGGCGGGGAGGAACCCAGAATTTAAGCAAAAAATTCTACTTGAAATAAAGAGGGACATTTTAAAATGACAGAAAAAGTAACCCATAATGAAAATGACATATGTTTGTTTACCTGGCAACAGAGCCCCAAAGTGCATTAAGAAAACACTGACAGAATTTAAGAGAAAAGTAAGATAATTCAACAATAATATTTTAAAACTTCCATCGCCCATTTTCAATAGTAAATAGAAAACTAGGGAGAAATTCAAGAAGAAAATAAAAGGCTCCTCAACACACATGGACCGTTTCCCCAGAGTACTTGCTGGACCTTAATATAAACCCTAATATAAATTTAAAAGGATTAGTGATATAAGAAAGATATTAAAAGACACTGAGAATAAAAATGAAGGCATAACATAACATTCTAACACAGAATGCAGCTAATTTAGTACTTAAAGAGAAAATGTACAGCTCTAAGTGCATATTTTAAAATAGCTGTCACAGCAATCGTTTAACCTCCCAACAGGAGTGACTGAAAATGAAGAGCAAGTAGAAGGAAAGGCATAATAGAGATTAAGGTGGAAATGAATGAAACTGAGAATAAAAAAGCAACAGAGAAATTTCAATGAACTCAAAAGTTGGTTCCTTGAAAAGATCACACCAAAACTGACAAAACTTGAGCAATTCTCACTAAGGAAAAAAACAGAGAAAATACAAACTAAAAATATCACAAACATTGCTTTGTTAAAATGTTTTTCCAGGTCTTTTTGCCTGGGGGAGAAATGGGTTCTGGAGAGATTTTAGTCATTTTCTCACACTCTCAAGCAGAGAGTTGAAAACTTTTTCTTCAGGAGTTTTGCACATATGCTACCTATTTCTGTAACAGCAAAGTAATTATTTCATCTGCCTTTTCAGTTGCTTTGGGTAAAACCTGTTTTGCATCTACCTGAGAAAGCAGGAAGACTGTCACTCAGAATAACTCTATTGTCTTGTGTTTGCAGTGTTGTGTTTTCATTTGCTCTAGATAGCATGATAGCAAGAAAAGGAGAGGGAGAGGGGGAGGGAGAGGGAGAGAGAGAGATGGGGGAGACAGAGAGACAGACAGAGAGAGTGCTCATACTCTGTAGAATTCTCGAGGAGTCCTATGCCTTTGGGCAAGGAAGTTCTACCTACTTCTGTAAAGTTGAGGGCAAGGGGCTGCAAAGAATTACACAGAATGTGAAGTAGTGACTAGACAGCTTGCCGCCTTTTCTGCTGAAGACAGAAGTGATCTACAGAATTCAATTGCCAGCCCTGTGACTCAGAGCGAGACCCATGCCTTTGCTGAGCATTAATTCGCTCATTTGTGAGATGAGTCATTCAGTAAGAGGTCTAATTTCCTCCAGCTCCTTCACCATCCATTCACCCAGCTTTCCTGAAAATCTCCATCATTATCTTGTAGACTGATTCTTCAATACCTCTCACCCCTCCTGACTTCTTCCCATCCCACAACTGTTGCCCTAGGCGAAAAGACACTTACTTGTGTCTGGCTTTCCAGATTGCTGTTGTCAGTTGCCATTGAGCTGGCCCATGACTCAGGGTCATCCCCAACACAACAGATTCTAGCTGTTGATTTCCATACGGCCCCGGGGCTGATTTCTAGAAGCAGATCTCTGAAGCATTGCCTTTCCTCCTAGTGGGTCTTCATCGAGAAACGCCACTGACACATCTTCAGCCTCACAGCAACACACAAGCCTCCACTCACAGACTGTGGGGACTGGCTATGCTGAGGCTTCACTGTCCGGGACTCACACCCCGTCTCCTGCCTCAAAGTGAAGGATTCTACCAGAGAATCACCCTGGCAGGAGGACTCATCTCTCCTTGCCCCTCTCCACGGCCTTCTTCTCACAGCAGATCTGATCGCGCCACTTCCCTAGACAAAGTCCTCCCGTCACTCTTGGAATAAAGATGCCAATCTTCAGCACGATGTTTTAAGCCCTGAATGGCCTCATTCTCCGCCTCCCCAGGCATCCTTCTCTGGGATGCTGGCCCACCCTCTTCTGGAGTCTGCACTTTAGAGTTCTCTCAACCCCCTGCTGTTCCCCTCATCCATTTGACTCTGTCCTTTGCAGAGAATCTCTGTCAGATCCTCTCATCACACCTAAATGGGATTAATGGCAAACGCTGCCTCTCCCATGGCAAACACCACAATGAAGAAGAGCCCAGGCGCAGCCTGGGATGGTGCTCAACACGGTGCTCCGCGTGGCCACTGTGCATTAATCAGAGTGATGGCCTGGTCAGCTTGCTTTTTGTACTGTGGCCAATCTATCCCGTCAATACTCAATCTTTTACATTTTCCAACCTCTTTAAGCAGCTTGCACTGTTAATATCCCAAACTGTTTTCATACATCTAAACCCAATTTGCATCGCACTTGAAATCCATTTCCTGGAAATGACTGTGCTGTACAGAAAATCTGGAGAGCTGAGAACAGCCTAGTGACCTAAAAGAAAAGTACAAGTAAATCCTTAAACACTGATTATAATTTTATGAAAGCCGAGAGGAAGAACATGAAGGAATAATTCATAAGCCTATGGTGCAACTATGGTAGTAGAATAGTTTTCTTAATTCACACCAACTTTCATCTTATTCCCTTTTAATCTACCTCTGCTTCAGAATGCCAAATACTACGTTGTACCAAAACGGCCTCCATCATGGCATTAACAGTTGCGTTTACTGAGCAAGTGATCGGTGGCAAAGACCATCTGAGTTTCCACTGGGACATCCACTCCCGGAATGGCTTGCCTCCGGAAACTCTATGAACAGTGCTCAGGTATTTCGTTCATAGGGTCACTATGAGTTATCTAAGACTCGATAGCACCTAACAACAACAACAACAACAACAATTTACTTAATCCTCATTAATAACCTCAAGAGGCTGATGAAATTATGATTATCCTCACTGCACAGAGGAGAAAGCAGGGCACAGAAAGAGTTGTTGTTTTGTTATGTGCCGTCGAGTCGCCTATGACTTATAGCAATTCTTTGTACAACAGCCCTAAACCCTCCTCTATCCCTTGCCAATCTTATTGTCTCCAACACACCTATCCCCATTTCCCCAGTGACGGAATCAATCCATCTCATCAAGGGTCTTCCTCTCCTGTGCTGTCCTTCCACCCTCCCAAGCATGATGGTCCTCTCCAAGGACTGATCCTGCCTTGCAACATGCCCAAAGTATGCCAGATGAAGCCTCAGAATTCTTGCCTCCAAGAAGCAGCCTGGTTTCACCCTCTCCAGGATGAACTTGTTTGTTCTCCTGACAGTCCATGGTATATTCAATACTCTTCTCCAGCACCAAAGCTCAGAGGCATCAACTCTCTTCTTCTATCATCCCTAGTCACTGTCCAGCTCTCTGATGCATAGCAAGTAATTGCAAAGACCATGGCATGAATCAGGCACACCTTAGTCTCCAGACTGACATCGTTGCTCCTCAGTATTTTGGAGAGGTTTTTGACAGCAGACTTTCCTAATGCAATTCATCTTTTAACTTCTTGGCTGCTGGTACCAAGACTGTTGACTACAGAGCCAAGCAAACTGAAGCTGTCAAGAATCTCAATCTCTTCATCATCCATCATGATGCTGCCAATTGGCCCAGTGGTAAGAATCTTTGTTTTTTAATGAGTAGAAGGCCAAAATATCTATTTTAAGATAGGGTAGGATTCAGAAAGCTTACCTCTCTTGTACCTTTTTGTGTGGGAGATACAATGGGGTAGACTCATACAGAAGGCTGAAAGAGAAAGGACTCCAACAATATGGGAAGACATCTCACTCAAAAAGCAAGGCAGGAGGCAGGGCAGAGGAGGGCGTGAGCTGAGGGAGTGGCTGACAAGGTGCTGAAGACTCAGAAACCACAGAGACATCATAAAACTGAGGTGACGTATGTTAGATGAAGAAGGTACTTTTTTTTGGTGCACAACAAAAAAGTAAAATAAAATAAAAAGTAGAAAGTTAAAAAAAATCTGCAATTGATTGTATGTAAGAGAACTCATTTGAGCTTTGATGCATAAAATATTTTCTTTTGCATGGTTTTGGATTGTGACATTGGTCTTATGGTAAACACTGCCATTATTTGACATAGTCATAATCACATACATGTTGCTAGGTGGTTTTTAAAAGGGAGCTCCAGTGTGATAGTGGTGATAAGCATCTGGCTGCGAACCAGAAGGCTGGTGGTTTGGATCTACCATCACTCCTTGGGAGAAAGAAGAGGTAATCTCTTCCTGTAAAAATGTATAGCTTTGAAAACTTAACGGCACAGGTCAACTCTTTTCTACAAAAGGTGGCTATGAATCAGGATTTACTTGATGCCAGTGGAGATTTAACAAATGGTGTCCAACTTTAGAAAAAACCCAAAGTTTGGTAAACAATAATGAAATCTGTTGAGTCTTTTCTTAAATTAAGGTGTTACTTACATACTCATATTTATATAAAATGAATATTCATCTTTCCCATAGTCACATAAAATTCACCACTTTAAAATGGTGCAATTCAGTGATTTTTTTGAAAATTATGCAACTATCCTCGCTATCTAATTCCAGAACACCTTCGTTGTCTCAGAAAGAACCCCTATATCCATTAGAAGTTATTCTTCAATCTCTTCCTGCCCCAATCCCTGGCAATCAATAATTTACATTCTGTTTGTATGGACCTGCCTACTCAGAACATTTCCTAATAAACAGAATAATACAATATATAATTCTGATATATGGCTGTTTATCACTTAGAACAATATTTTCAAGAGTTTACACCGTGTTGTAGCACATAGGAGGGTTTTCTCACTGCCCAGTAATATGCCATTCTATAGACATACCACATTTTCCCTCTAGAATCTTGACAACATAATAGTTAAAGGAGGAAGAAGAACATAAGAAGAAGAAAGTAAGGCTCTACCCCCTATTTTACTTAGAACACAAATGAAGCATTGCCTAGAATTAATGAAAGAAGATAGGGGAGAAATAGTGTCAAGAAAGAGGAATGCATTGAAGATCATTTCAAACCTCTGGCAAGTGTGTGAGCTCTGGTGGCCAGGTGGGTAAAGAGCTGCACCATCAACCCAAAGGCACATGCCTGAAATCCAGCAGCTGCTTGTCAGGTGAAAGACAGACAGTCTCTTCCCATGCGATTTATAGCCTCTGAAAACCACAGGAGGGTCGACTGTGAGTTGGTTCCAACTCGATGACACATAACAGTAACAGCTGTACCAAATATGACGTGGTGGGTTCTTCGCTAATGCATTAAGCAATTACAAACATTCTTTATTTTTATAACAAATTTCTGAAGCAATTTTACCAAAAGCAGTAGACCTCATGGACATCTATTTATCTCTGAATAAATAATAACATCTATTAAGATTTTTCTAAGAAGATAGAGGCAGAAACGCATTAGCTTGAATAACAAAAGTAGTCAAATCCTCAGAAGTTCACTTACACATCATCAAACCCCAAACCAAACCCATCTCAGTGCTACAGAGTCAATTCCAACTGCTCACAGGGTTCTGGGTGCAGACTGCCACATCTTTCTCCTGTGGGGTGGATCTGAACTGCCAACCTTGTGGTTATAACCAAATGCTTTAACCACTGAGCCACCAGGGCCCCTCATATATTCAACAACAGATATTCCTAGACTTGATAAGATAAAAAAAATGCATAGCAGACAGTTTTTTAAGTTTTTTTTTAAAGAAACTATTGACACTATGAATGGGAAGAAGTAAAAACAGCTATAGTTGCCTCTGGGCAGAAGGAAAGAGAAAGCCTTAGACTGGCTTTCATCAAAAGGTTCTTATTACTGTCTTGTTTTTCTTACCATGAGCTTGTATCACCTTGAAGATGAGAAAGGATTATTCATGAGCTCATCTTCCCCAAAATTTCAAGACCAATTCAAGGTCCAGACTTTTCCTTTCTTAAGTATATTATCATTTGTATTTCATATGTTTTAAAATAATTTTAGTGAGAGGGCCTTACTATCACATCTTTTAAAAGCAGCATTTTACATGTAAAATAGGAACAGATACCGCTTCAGAATAAAGATTTTGGGGCTACAGCTTCAGAATGAAATGAAATAAGCTGGCGAGCTCTGGTGACCTAGTGGCAAGAAGCTGCACTGCAATCCAATAGGTGCATGGTTCAAATCCACCAGATGCTCTGCTGGAGAGGGAGGAACAATCTCCTCCTGTACCAGTCAGATCTAATTTGACGGTACACAAAAAAAAATAATAAAATTTAAAAAAAAAAGAAATGCAATAAGCTAACTTTAAGGGGGAAAACCCCCTTTCTATGCTGCTCTTATTTTGCCCCCCTTTGTCCCAGGTCAGAGCTGGTGGGAGAAGGGGGTGGGGTGGGAAGGAGGGTGTGTAAGGCTGACAAGGGTATGACTTTGAAAAGCAAACTCACTGTTATCAAGTCAGTTCTGGCGTGACCCTCAAGGACAAAGCAGACCTGCTTCATAGGATTCCCAGGGCCATGAGTCCTGGCAGAAGCAGACTGCCCCGTCTTTCTCCCTCAGAGCAGCTGGTGGGTTTGAATCATCAACTTTCTGATTAGTAGTCACATGCCTTAACCACAGAGCTATGAGAGTACTTTGCAAGACTGCTTAAAAAATATCCACTGATGTTCAGGTTTCTGAGACTGTAAATCTTACTAGGAAGAGAATTCTCATCTTTTCTCCAAGGAGAAGCTGATGGGTTTGAACCAATAGCCTTTTGGTAAGTAGTGTGACCTATAATGCACTACGCTATGAGCCTAGAGACCAGCAGGGAGTCAGGTCAGGAATAAGGAGGCTCATCTTTATAGGGAGATCTTGTTTGAAAGGACAAGGCTGTTTCCCGACAGTGTCTCTCTATTTATTCTCTAGAATGCAAGCTCCTTGAAGGTAGAAACCTTATCATTTCTAGTAACAGCTAACCTAGAATTGCCATACTCAATTAGTGAAAATAAAGGCTACTCAGTTAAATCTAAACTTCAGATTAATAAGGAATAATTTAGTATAAATATTACTCATGCAATATTTGGGGCATAGTGCCAAAACAATCAGTCATTGTTTATCTGAAATTCAATTTTAAGTGGTATCTTCTCTGACAACCCTATAGGTATCCAATAGATATGGTAAAAGGGAAGGAAATACAAGTAGCTTAGAAAAAAATCAGGACATTCAAATTTAGAGATATTATTACCAGCTGGTTTTTACTGAAGTTACAATTTACCTTGACTGTGCAACCCTGTTCCCTCCTGGAAGCACCATCTCTTAAGTAGAATCAAAAGAGCAATTAAGCAAGACTCAGGTCACCAGGCACATACAGCCTAAATTCTGCTGGAGTGAATTCCCCATTCCAACCACCATCAACAGCAACCCAACATATACCTCCAACTAAGACACAGAGGGCCAGCTGCTCTGGGGCTACCATCTGGATGAGGTGCTTTGGTGGCAAGAAACCAGCATCCTCCTATACGGAATGGGAAATTTGTTTCCTCTGTCAATTGGGGCACATCATCAGACTTCTCAGGGGAAAACAAATCCATTCTCAGCCACAACTAAAACCATAAAACGCCTAGGAATACGTTCAACAAAAGATTGAGCAAAACCTATATGAACAAAGTAATAAAAGCTCACTGGTGGATATTGAAAAGATGATAAATGAAGAAATTTACTGTGGAATTCCATCTTATATACAGGTCCAGACTCTAGAGTCACTCACTTTCTTTTTCTTTTTTTTTTGTAGTCTTAGGATATAGAAAAGGAGCACTGGTGGCCAAGTGCTAAGAAGCTGTGCTGCAATCCCAAAGGCGTGCGGTCCGCTGGCGGCTCCACAGGAGAAGGATGGAAAATCTCCTCCTGTGCGATTAACTGCCTCGAAAACCCTGCTGGAGGGTCAGTTATGAGTCAGTTCTGACTCAATGGCACACAACAACAACAACAACAAGAACATATAAAAAGCACCTCAAATCAAGACATGAAACATTAAAAGCCATAAAAAAAAGGCCAGTAGATTGACTATGAAATAATTTAAAATTATCTACAAGATACTATAAACAAAGCTTAAACACATGTGCAACAACAGTCTAATCTGCGGGAAAAATATTTATAACATAATATCAAATATCAAGAAGGACTTCTGGTGGTGTAATGAGTTATGTGTTGGGCTGTTAACCAAGAGGTCAACGGTTCAAGCCCACCAGTCACTTGCTAAGAGAAAGATGAGGCAATCTCCTCCCATAGAAACGTACAGCTTCAGAAACCAGGAAGAGGGTCTCCATGAAGGGAAGTAAGGCAGTAAGATTGGATTTCATTATTACACCAAGAGTTCCTAAAATCAACTGAGATAAACAATCTAAAGGAAGATGGAGTGTCTCTCTTATAGTGTTGACATTTTGACATTTTCCTCTTTTTCTACAATTCAAGTTGTGCTTTCTGGCATGGAAGGTGAGCATTCTACTTCTGAACTCTTACTGCCTCTGGAACTAGCACAGAGAGCTAGTTAAACATTCTCACCCCTTTAGTTACTTTATATGTTATGTTCACAGTCATTCAGAATTGACCAGATATGCCATGGAGAGAATTAAATCTAAAACTCCCCTGGCTCAAAGGGGCAAAGGTTCCTTCTTGATACACAAGCCATCCAAGGTGCCCGCTCGTTCCTCAGTCGCTCAGGGATCCACGCTAACCAAGCAGTCCTTTCTTGGACAGAGAGGAAAGGAGAAAACTGTGGAGGGCAGGGCACACACTGGCTATTAAACGCTGATCTACAACTCATTCATTGGTCAGAGCTAGTCACATGGCCTAGTTGCTAGTCAACAACATAACATGGGCCCAGAATGAGAGAGAACTGGAGGTATCCAGAGAACAGCAGAACCAAGCAAGAGTCTTTCCAACAGCCAACCAACACATGGAAAGAAGACTATCAAATAGGCAAGGTTCTTAAAATGTGATGGTGGTGTTAAATATGGTGATAATGTGGAAATGTCAGTCTCCACACTGAAAAACTTTGATGCCCCTCAGAATTGTCCTTACAGGTTCTAGCTTACAGCCTTGTACAAGCAATAAACCCATCTCTGTTTTGGGAGCATTTGCTGAGGCCCTCCACAAGATGGGCTTGGGCAGAGGGGAGATTGTGAGGATGGCACAGGCTGGGGCAAGGTTTCAATCCATTGTTCACAGAGTCACTATGAGTCACAGCTGACTCAATGGCACCTACCAACAAAGAAGTAATAAGTAACTGTCCACTCGTCTGATTTTTGATAGAGTCTTACTTTTCAAGAAAGGAAGGATTATTAATTACAGCCTCCTGTCCTAGCGATAGTATCAACTTTTCTTTTTCCTCTATTCTACTGCATTATTTTAGCATAATTACAATGCCAAACGAGAGAAGTAGCCAACTCTTCAAGTTATCTGAAAAAACAATCTGAGCTGAGACTCAGACTTAGTCACTGACTTTTTAAAAGAACCAGAAGCTGGGATTTGCCAGTTTAATCAACTACCTCAGTGAAGAGAGGGCAGCTATTATCTAAGGCATTATTCTGACTTACTGAAGCAGAATTTCTGTTGATTAAGACAGTTATTTATAAACTGCTGTCTTACATGTAATTAGTCACCCAAATTATTGGTCAAGATGGTCCTTGAAAATGTGTCACATCCTTCTCAAGCTGAGCGATTTTCCCCCTCCTGTTGTAAGAATTCTGTATATATGTGTCATCAAATGTCCCCCCTCCCCCCATTTCTGTCCTGACTAGCTGAATGACATGGTCAGCCATCTTTCTGACCAGATCAAAGGGAATGGACCTTATGGTTATAGATTTGAGGCTGACATTAGTTGGTGCTTAGGCTGTGTTTCCCTAGAAACAAATCCTGAGAAAAGAATCCAAATAATTAATTTATGAAAGGAAGTGAAGATGGGGGGGAATTTCCAAACTCACTGCTATCAAGTCAATTCCAGTTGATAATATACTTGTAGGATCAAGTACAACTGCCCATTGGGATCCTAAGACCGCAAATCTTTACAGACGCAAACTATCTCATCCTTCTCCCACAGAGCAGTTGGTGGGTTCGAACCAGCAATCTTTGCCTGAACCATCAAATGCCTCCTTAGTCACAGAGTCACTAGCACTCCTCTAGGGAAGGAAAGAACAACAAAAACAACAACAAACCATATGTATTTCGCACCAATTACTATTTTAGGCAACTGAGCTGAATCCTACCAAGGAATTCCTATTACATTTGTTGTTGTTGCTGTTGTTAGGTGTCTTCAAGTCGAGTAAGGCTCATTGTGACCCTATGAACAACAGATGTGAACTCTGACCTATCCAGTGCCAACCTCACAGTCTCTGACATACTCGAACCACGGCTGCAGTCACTGTGCTGAGAGTCTTTCTCTCCTTCACTGTCCATATTACATTAGGGAAACCTGTAAAACCTAAAGTTGACTTGTGATTCAGAGTTACTCTAGCCTGGAGGGCGAGGCAGCTGGGGTACCCAGACCCTGACTCCTGTCACTCATTGGCGGGGCTGCTCAGGAGAAGCACTGGTTCCTGCTAATCTGCTAACTGGGCAGCTGTGGGAGACCATAAGAATCCTCAGGCCAGAAAATGCAGGTGCTGAAAGTCTGAAGTCAGGTCAATATTCACGAAAGTGGTAAGAACGAGAGTTGACAGGCCGAATCCCACAGCATCTGCTAGAACTATTAAGTCATCTGACAAGAGTCATCAGGTTTGAGCCCAACTCCATTCAACTGCTTTGTTCTTGGTCATTAAAAGAAACAATATTAAATCTTCACTTCTAAGTCTTCATAACACGAGAAACAGTTGTCTTAAAATAATGGATGGCCAAGATGTAGGTTTTTTAAAAAATACACTGAGCAACAGTAAAATGAAAGGCAGATCAGAAAGAAAAGACTAGAATTCACAGAACTATAGTTGCCTACTCAAAGCAATGTTTTCCAAAGTGAGAAACAGGTTCACAGGGAAAAGAGCTTGGGAGCTGTATCCCCACTCTAACACCCCATCTTTTTCTACTGTCTCATCAACTTTTAGTGCTTTTAGAAATGACTCTCATTCACAGATTAACTTGTTTACTGTTCCAAGCACTTAAAATGTGAGAACTGGGACCTTGACTGTCTTGTTTGCTCTTCTTACTCCAGTGTTAGTCCAGGATTTCCACATTGAGAAGTATTATACAGTAGTTTGAATGAATAAATGAACACCCTTCTAGAGACATTCAAAGATCACGGATATAATACAGGCTTTGAAAAGTCCTAGGACTGCATTATTTTATTACATGATTTACTCCCAACATTTCTCCAATTTATATGCCCACAGAATCCTTTTATTTTTTGGAAACAAAGTTTGAGAAATGTTAACTGATAGATTCCAAAGTCAGTAACACTGATATTCATTGTAGTGAATACACATGATCAATAAACCAGGGAGAACACAGCAAAGATTCACTTTGACACACTCATTGGGCTGAATGAAGCAGGGATGGGCTACGCTCTTAGAAATGGAAAACACCTCGGCCAGCTACCAATGGCCGGTCCATCTCTACAAGAACAATTTGCACAAGAAAATGAGCTTTGGTGAATTCCAATTTACTCCAAAATTTAGTTTCCTCTAAATTTCCACTTATTACAATTTGATTTACTAGAAATCAAACAGATTCTAAAGACAGGGAAGGCTAGCTGATCACTGACAATGTCAGTAGTCTTTAGGGACATATCTATAAGGGATTTAAAACTATCAGAAATCTATATGCAATGATCTGTTCCCAGGGAAAGGGGTCAGGTATACGATTTCCTATGAAATATTTTCTAATTTTAAAATATGATCTCATTTTAACAACCTATGAATTAATGTCTAGGTAACACTGGAATGTCAATTCCACAGGCATAGAGATTTCTTATCAGTTTTATTCATGTCATATTCCCAGAGACTGACACATAGCAGTTATTCCAAGAATTTGTGCTGACTTCAGAAATAAATAGGGAGTCCTTATGGCATAGTAGTAAAGCATTTGGCTGCTAACCAAAAGGCTGGTGGTTTGAATCCACTAGCCACCCTGTGGGCGAAAGAGATGGTACTCTGCTTCTGTAAAGATGTGCACCCTTGGAAACGCCATGGGGCAGTTCCACCCTGTCCTATGAGGTTACTATGCATTAGAATCAATGTCACGGAAGTGGGCATGGGGTTTGGGTAGGAATAAATATTGTATACATGTACAGATAATCCCTGACCTCTGACAGGGTCCCATTCCAATCCACTGTAATAAGTCAAACACTTTTCTTTTGTCAACTTTTTGTTTGTGTTTTGAACAGTTGTTGTTATGTGCCGTAGAGTCACTTGTGAATCATAGCGACCCTGTGTACAACAGCCCTAAGCTCTGCTCTGTCTTGTGGCAATCGCACTGTCTCCGATACACTCCATCCCGATCACCCCAATCACTGAATCAATCCACCTCATAGAGGGCCTTCCTCTCCTGCGCTGTCCCTCCACCCTCCCAAGCATGATGTCCCTCTCCAAGGACCTGTCCCTCCTTGCAACATGTCCAAAGTATGTTAGACGGAGCCTCAGAATCCTTGCCTCCAAGGAGCTGCCCAGTTTAACCCTTTCCAGGATGAATCTGTTTGTTTTCTTGGCAGTTCATGGTACCTTCAATACTCTTCGCTAGCACCACAGCTCAAAGGCACAATTCTCCTTCTATCCTCCTTACTCATTGCCCAACTCTCTGATGCATAACAAGTGATTGCAAAGACCATGGCCTGTATCAGATGCACTTTAGTCTCCAGAGAGACACCATTGCTCTTCAGTACTTTGGAGAGGTCCCTAACAGCAGACTTTCCCATCACAATACGTCTTCTAATTTCCCGGCTACTGGTGCCGAGAATGTTGACTGTGGAGCCAAGCAAACTAAAGCTGTGAACAATCTCAATCTCCTCACCATCCATCCTGAACAGTAAATCATAAAACTGAACATCCCTCCAAGTAAATGCCCGAGAACCATACCATTAGCAAGTTGTGTGCTGTGGTTGGTAATGCCTATTCCTGACTGTAAGAGAGACATAACAAATGGATGGTCATAAGTGCAGTTCATCCTAACTTTAATACCACATATCAAATATATAACCAGGGACTAGTTGTATATGTAAATGTGTGCAACAGTGGTTATCTGGGGATATCAAGTTTGTGTGCATTCTATTCTTTGGTGGATCTGTATTCTACGAGGCACGTGGGTTGACTGGCATTTGGAAAAGAAAGGCTTGTCTTTCATGATGATGCCGAGGTTGCTGTCACCAACACTGAGGATCTGGGAAGCAGCCCACCCGGGGACATTCACTCCACCCACTCTCCCTTCCCAGCCCTAGTCCCAAACCCACCCATCCCCACCTCCACAACGATCTTGAGGCTTCTGGTGAAGCTGGGAGGAAGCAGCACTTCTTTAGCCAATGGGAGCCCTGGATTTCAGTCGCGTCCTCTCCACACTCTAGGGCTATTTCCACACTCATCAAAGCAGAGCTGGTAATGCTGTTTCTTGATCTGGTTGTTGGATAATTTCAAGGCTGCCATTTAAAAATGACTACAAACTTAGTGACTTAGAACAATAGATGCTTATTCTCTCACAGCTTTGGAGGCCAAAGCTCAGCAATCAAGCTGTCAGCTAGCCCACACTCCCTCAGAAAGTTCTGGAAGACAATCTCTCCTTGCCTCTCTCAGTTTTCACGAATCTGCTATCCTTGTGGCTGCACCAGTCCAATCTCCGCTTCTGCCGTCATGCGGCCTTCTTCTCATGTCCTCTCTCCCTGGCTCTTCTCTGTGTGACTCTTACAAGGATATTTGTCGCTGGGTTTGTGACCCATTCAGGCAATGCAAGAAGATCTCATTTCCAAATCCATTACTTCTTGACATCACAAAGACTTCCTGCACTGGGTCAAATTGTGTCCCCGAAAAGATATGTTCCAGTCCTAACCCAATATGCACGACTGTATCCTTATTTGGAAATAGGTCTGTGTAGCTGTAATCAAGTTAACATGAGGCCATGTTGGAAGAGCGGGAGACCTACTCACATAGGCACACATGGAGAACACCATTGTGTCACCAAGCCTAGAGGTACTGAGCATTGCAGACGAAGACCAGAAGTTACAAGAGGTGAGAGATTCTCCCAAGTCTTAAGATCAGCTCTGCCAGCACCTTGATTATGACATGGACCTTCCAAAAGCAAGAGAACACGTTTCTGTTGTTTTAAAGGTACCCAGTGTAGGCGGCTTGTTCTGGTGGTCCTTGAAGTCCAAGCCACCTTCTGCCCAATATTATCACAGTCACAGATTCTAATGGATCTGCCAAGGTCTGAAATTTCACCCTGAAATGCTTGCCCTTTTCTGGTTACATGCTATGATCATTAAAGCATTTCTTTTTTAAAGTCAGCTTACAATGCTTCAGAAATACACATATATAAATTCACCAGGAAGCATCGTGTACCCATCTAATAAAAACCATGGCCCCTAAGATGCGCTAGTCACGACGCCAGCAGTTTTGGGTCTTCTCCGAATGCCTTTTCCTACGTTCAGTCTTATTTAAAAACCAATCAATCAAACCAAACCTGTTGTCACGGAGTCAACCCTGGCTCACAGTAACCCTAAAAGGACAGAGCAAAAACTGTCCTGTCAGGGTTCCAAGGCTGTAAATCCTCATGGAAACAGACTTCACATCTTCCAATCATACGATCATACGGAGACTGGTGGTTTCAAACCACTGACCTTCTGGTTAGCAGTCAAGCACTTAATGACACCACCACTAAACCTGTTATCTGGTCTTAAGAGAATGCACAAAAATCTCAAAAAACCAGCAACTTGTTTTCTTATCTGCCCATGTCCATTTCCAAAGCAGTGACACCTTTAACAAATTACAAGTCAGTGACCAGCAGAGAGGTTGGGCTTTGCAGGAAGACAGTCGGGCTGTGATTTTTAGGCAGATGTCAATGACCTTGGGGATCCCCGCTGGGTGGATGTGGGTACTTCCTACCCCAGATGGCAGGGGAAACAGCCAAAAGCCACTGCCCTGCACCCAGCTGACCCAGAAACTGTTTCTTAGTGAATCGCCCGGCGTGACTCACGCTGGCTCCCACATCTGGCGGATCTGGGTTACGTCACCCCGGCCTCAGTGTCCTGTGGGTTCCTGGGAACACTCTCCCCAGAGTCAAGTGCACCAGCTGCGGCGGGCGGCTGCGTTCACACGCCTCCCCGCGTCATCATGATGGCCACACGCTACGGGTCTGGCTCCAGCTCAGCTCCCGGCTCCAGGGGCTCAGCTGGCCACCCATCCCCGGGGAGGGCGCCTCCTCTCACTTTCCCATGGGCTGCACAGTCACCAAGGAAGTACAATTCGGTGCCCGGGGGTGTCCGGGGCAGGCCTGCATTCTTTGGTTTCTAGACAAATAGCTCCTGGCACCATTAACTCAACCTCATTAGCTGTGTTAATCTGGAGACCAAGGCAAATAAATAAGATCCTAGCCCTTGGCGTTCCTGTATGCAGCAGCAGCAAAGGGAAGATGTGGGATAAACCTCGAGGGAGCCACGAGCAGCATTCAACAGCTCTCAGGAGCACAGGTGGACGGTGGCAGGGAGGTGACAATTTTAATGGAGGCAGTGCCCCACTGGGGCCTGATAGAGTCCTGCTGTGTCCCCTGCACCCCCCAAACAGTCCCTGGCGGTCCCTGGCGGTCTCCTTGTGGCTGCCTCTCCTGGTTTCTAATTAACTACAGATCCTGCTCAATCTTATTTTTGTATCCTTTTATTTACTGAGCAGAACTGACCTCAGGATGCCTTCTGGAGGACCAGCCCACCAGCTTTGCCCTGTGGGGAGGCTCTGTATCCATATCCTCATTACTGTTGGATGGTGATGGAGTCCACACCCGAGGAATGAGTGTCCCTCAGAGTGCCCTCACTCCCCATCAATGTCACCTGTTCATTCTCTCAGCCCTGACATCTTTAGAGGCTGATTAGGGGCCATTTGAAAGAATCATGGAGGCCATCCTTCTAATTCCCCTATCCATATTCTAATACTAAAGCCAAGACTAAGGAAGAAGACATATTATAACAAAATAAAAAGAAAGATGACCCTGAGATCCTGACAAATTGTTCCACCAACTGGAGCTGCCAACCCAAGGCTGCAAGGCATTTAGATCCCCGAGCAGCTTCAAAGGCAGCTAACTACAGCCGTGCAGGCTGGTGACTCCTTAAAAAGTTCAACTGAAGGGGAGCTCTGGTGGCCTAGTGGTAAGGAGCTGCAACTACAATCCCAGAGGCGCATGGTTCAAATCCACCAGATGCTCTGCCGGGGAAGGAGGGACAATCTCCTCCTGTACCAGTCAGATCTGATTTGACGGTACACTCACACAAAAATAATAAAATTTTTAAAAAATAGGAAAAAAAAAAGTTCAACTGAGAATCACCACAAAACTTGGAATCATATTCTTGGGCAGCGGGCTCTCACTGAGATTTACAGCCTCAGAACCCCGATGGAGGGCCGCCAAGACAAACCATTTGACGGTAAAGAATGGGGTTTGTGTTTTAAAGGTACTGACGTGCATGAGAGCATGACCAGTGCTTACTGCCATCAAGCTGGTTCCGCTGCTCAGTGACCCCGAAGGGCAGAGCAGAAGCGCCCCACAGCGTTTCTGAGGCTGTAGTCATCGGAGAAGCAGATCGCATCACCTTTCTTCCTTGGAGCAGCTGACAGATTCGAACCACTGGAGACCCTCAGCCTCTTAGGTGAGTCAGCAAGCAGGGCAACTTGCCACAAGCTGTGTCCCAGAACTCCCTGGGGAGTTACAGCTGCTCAGTGCACTTGGGTCTGCCGACCTTCGCTCACTGCTGGTTACAGAGGGTTGCAAGGTTAGCAGTTCAGGTTCACCCAAGAGGCACCTTGGAGGACAAGCCTAGCAAACCACTTGCAAAACACAGTCTTGGAGACCCTGTGCAGTGGTTCCACTCTGAATATATAGGGGGCGCTACATGAGTCAGAATGGACTCAATGGCAACTAACTACAGCCGTGCAGGCTGGTGACGCCTTAGAAAGTCCAACTGCGAATCACCACAAAACTCGGAATCATACTCTTAGGTAGATACACTTGAGATACAAAAGCAGGGGCTCAAATTCAGAGACAAAAAAAGTAGATTACTTATCAGGTGCTGGGGGAAGCAGGAGATGGAAACTACTGCTTAATGAAGACTTATTTTTTTGTATGAGTAATGAAAAAATTTTGGAAATACATAGGAGTGATGACTTGTAGCACATTGTGAATATAATTAATGCCACTGAATTGGACACTTTAAAAAAAACAACAGTGAAACGACAAATTTCATGCTATATATACATTTAACAGGGACGCCCTGGTGGCCTAGTCCTTAGCAAGTCGTGTTGCTAACCCAAGGCTGTTCAGGTCAGGGAGTTCGAATCCACCAGAATCTCTATGGGGGAAAGACGGACAACCCCCTCTACTTACAACTGGAAACTGGATGGAGGGTGGCTATGATCAAAACCGATCTGACAGCAGGGAGGTGAGGTTTTCAGCCATATCGTTTACCACAATTAAACAATGAGGGGGTGCACTGCATATACTTAATTTATTTAGTGGCTACAGTAATGGGCTTATGTGCAGCATAGACAGGGAGGGTGGAGAAGGAAGCAACTAACAACAACAACAATTTCTTTCTAGTGTTTGTTGAGATCGTTGTTGTTGTTGTGTACTGTCAAGTCAGAACCAAGCCATAGCTGACCCTCCAGCAGGTTTTCAGGGACAGTTAATCTCAAGAGAGGAGATTGCCCATCTTTCTCCCATGGAGCAGCTGGTGGCCTTGAACCATGGACCTTCGGGATTGCAGCACTACTTCTTGCCTCTAGCAGGTTATAAATCCTATAAGGTAGGCATGCCACCTGCCAACCCGTGGAGCCCGAGCTGTGTAACCCACACACTGTAGCCAAACCCACTGCCACTGAGTGGGTTTCAATCACAGTGACCCTACAGGCCCCAGGGGCTTTCTGAGGCACATAGCACACTATTCCATCTTTCTTCCATGGGGTAGTTGGTGGGTTTGAACTGCTGACCTAATGCTTAACCTGCTGCACCACCAGGGCTCCTGTACCCACCCCAGAACTGGACTCTCTCTGGCAGGAGGGGCTGACTCCTCCCCTGGCACACCGAGGGCAGGGCTGATGGGTTCAGGTTACGGAACCACTCGGCTGCCAGCTTCTCCACAGCCCCAGGTGAATATCCATGCGCTCCGGGCCTGGGACCAACCGGGTGACAATTAATTCCCAAATAAATTTACGGCGGAGACTTCATCTAATTTGCAGACACTGTAATGCCACGGATTTGTTCGCTGAGAAGTCTCTGGCTTTCTGTTTGATGAGTCCAGTCAAATGTATTTTTAAAGAAGGTTTACTTTTCATCTTTTCTTTCCTTTTTCTTTTTCTCTTAGTATTCTAGGGGCAAAGGAAAAAAAAAAACTTCAGTAAGGAAAAAACCCACCAGCCACCGTTCTTTTGAGCAGCTCAGTAATCCGAGTCTTTCAAGTGAGTAAGCCCTTTTTTTTTTACTGACATCTCTGAGAAAGATGGGGAGGGGGTCCCCACAGCTCATCTCTGATCAGTGCTCCTCACTCTTCCCTTCAAAGAGCACTCAGTGTTGATTCTAGACCAGGTGATGTGTGGAGATGCACTCAGGGGAAAGCCACTTGGCCTCTGCAGACAGGTCTCCCAAGGCTGTGCATCTGGGCCTCCAAATACACTTGTCACATGTTCCCCAGCAGCTCCAGAGCAATGCTCACACTTGGCCTAAAACGCCTGACCTGATGAGTCATCAAAAAGCTCAAATTTTGGCAGCTGGAGAAACCGAAACTTTCATCTTTCTTAGAGTTTGCAAATTAACAGCTCCACCAGAATCACGCAACAGGCGTTGCATTAAGTAGCTGTCACTTGGGTCCCCTTCTGCCTTGAGTGCAGACACAAGGGAGCACTGGTTTGCTTCTCTGCTATTCCTCTCACGTTCTGCAAAAGAAATTTCTATTCTGGGCAAAAAACAAAAATGGAGAATCTTATCTGTGGAAGAGGATACCTAAGGTAAGGCATGGTGGTGGTGAGGTGCTCTCCAGGACATGTGCTTGATGTTTGGATTTTTAAATCTAGGTTAAACACTCGATCATTAGCCAAAAGGTCAGTGGTTCAAGTCTACCCAAAAGCCCCTCAGAAGACAGATGATCTGCTTTTGAAAAGTCATGGTCTTGAAAACGCTAAGGAGCAATTCCATGCAGCACACTCGGCATCGACATGAGTCAGAAAGGGCCTGATGGCTGCGAACAACAGCACTGAAGAACACACTGCACGCTCCTCCTTAACACAGAACATGCCACCTTGGGGAAATGATGACAACATGGGTGAGAGAGAGGTTTCTCAGATGCTCATCCTGCCTTCCTCCAGAACCCCAATCCTCAAAAAAAAAAATCACAGACTCTTTTCAGTCAACTAATAACCCTCACTAGAGTTGTAACAGGATAACACACTTAATTGTTAACTAAAAGGTTAGAGGTTCAAGCCCACTCTGAGGTACCTTGGAAGAAAAGCCTGGCTATCCGCATCTGAAAACTCAGCCATTAAAAATCGTATGGAGCTCAGTTCTATTCTAACATGCAAGAAACTATCATGAGTCAAAAATCATCTCAAAGGCACCTAGCGTTCCAGTCCTCATCATGTGTGTGACTTTCAACAGGCACATAATGCCTCCCCAGCCCTGTTCTGCCTGCCTGCTGGCCTTGAATGAGGAGATCTCACTGCCCGTGGCTGTCACTCAGGCCTCTGGATTTGCTCTAGGCTCTCCAGAGTCCTCTGAGCTTGGCATCTCTGGGAGCCCACAGCAGTGTGTGGACCAGCAGGATGCATGATGGGTACACGACAGGATCCCGGCTGGGCACCGGTGCCATCTCAGCTCAGCACCACCTCACTGGGACCTTGCAGGGCAGAAACAAGCTCAGCAAAACGACATGCTTGCCACAGCAGCATTGTGTTGTGTATTGGGCTGCTAAGCAAATGGTCAGCAATTGGAATCTACCAACTACTCTCATAGCTTTGTTGTTGTTGTTGTGGACCATAGAGTCACAACCAACCCAGAACTGACACTCCAGGGGGTTTTCAGGGGTAGTTAATTACACGGGAGGAGATAGCCAAGCCTTCCTTCTACAGAGCAGCCTCGGGCCTTGAACCACGCACCTTTGGGATTACAGTGCAGCTTCTTGCCACCAGGCCACCCTAGTAGCTTAGCGTAAGGAACTGCTCTGCCGCCACTAAAGCACGTGGTTTGAATCCACCAGCTGCTCCGCAGGAGAAAGACCGGCTGCCTCCCCACATGCATTTACTGTTTCTGAAAACCCCAGGGCTGGTCAGCTATGGGTCAGTTCTGACTCGATGACAAACAAGAAGTCTGTGTGGGGTAAAGATGGGCAGTCTCCTCACGTGGAGGGTCAGCTATGGGTCAATTCCAACTTGACTGTACACAACAACAACAGCTCCTTCTGAGACAGATGGGCACCCACCTCTCATAGAAAGTAGGGCCTCTAGAAGCTGTGGGAGGGTCTCTGTGAGTCTGCACAGAGCCGATGGCAGTGGGTTTATTCCCTGAAGGCACGTGAGGCCACTGGCTGCTGAGTGTATCCCGGTGCATGTATGCCTGGGTAGAATTTATTTCACAGTGTTCCCAATGGAGGCTCTTTAGGGAGCAGGTCTTTCTTCTGAGGCAGCTCTGGGTGGTCCTAAACCTCCAACCTTTGGTTTAGCAGCCAAACACATTACCCGTTTGCTCCGTGCATGGTCTCCAGAATCTGCACGCTGAAAGGACAGCATGTGAGGGCGGCAGCCCATTCCTTTCTCTGCGCACGAGGAGAGGCTCTCACTCAAGAAATACCACCATCAATACATACTGAGTGCTCAATTATACACACAGCTCCACACCAAGACAATATAAAATACTGCCTAGATGCCGAGGACATCTCTAGCACATTGGAACAGGGGACTACCCATCAATTATGCAAAAGCAGAACTCGCTGAGTACATTTCAAAAAGAACAGAGAAGAAAAACCCCCAGAACAGAATTTAGTGTTTAATAACTCTCAGATACTAAAGTTTCCATTTAATCAATTGCAACTTTTGATATTTCACTTAATACATCAAGGAGGCACTACCAAAGGAACAATTTTAATATTGCCTCTAAATTCAATTAGAGCGGTTACATTTTCATGATAGAGTAACATTTGCAGGGCCATTCTTTAATACACAAGTTATTAAATCCCAGAGTTCCTAATCCCCATTGCTGACAAGAAGCCCTGTTCTCGGCTCCCACAGTGTGACAGCTTCTGCTTTTATGACCTGAGATGTCATTTTCTTTTCCCTCCTGACATCTTAAGAGCCATCTTTAATAATGTTTTTCTGAAATTCCAATGTTCCTTAACTCAATTCCAGGTTGACTTAGCAAGCCAGTTCTTCTCCTTTTAGAAGTACCTCTGGCAATTCCCAGGCACACAGCTCCAGGTAACGGCTGCCAGAGACTCCATTTAAAACCTAGACACCAGATGAAAACGTCAGCATCTATATTCCCCAGCCCTCTCCTGACATTTCCCACCGTGCCTGGAACAAATTCTCCTAGCAGGTGAGGCCAGGGACTGACATAGATGTATGTACAGTTGCCCCTCCACATCTGTGAACGCCACATCTTGCAATGGAAAATATTAAATAGTTCAAATAATTCCTCAAACAGGGATTCTAAAGTGCTATTAACATAGCCTTTACATTGCATTAGGCATTCTAAGTCCTCTAGAGATGGCTTAAGTGTTGGGGAGAATGGACACAGGTTGCATGTTGGTATTTTGCTATTCTGGTGGGCTTTTCCCTTGTGTTAGACAGGTAATGTGCTGACATTGTGACAAGGTTTAAGGGAGACACGTGTCATACAAAAGCATGAGCACCCAATCATCACGCTTGTGCACTCAAAAATGATCTATTTTGCCATTCTTATGCTGAGAACTTAAACAACCCCAGATTTTCGTATTCTAAGAATCCTGAAACCAATCCACCTTAGATATTGAGGGCGGGGGGGGGGGCTGTACAAGGAGGAGTAGAGTTCAGAAGAAGGACTCTGAATTCAAATCCTGTATCCAGCCTTGGGCCAGTCAGCCTCCCTGGGTCTTCAACCAACTTTCTACAAGATGTGGACACAAGTTGTGACTAACTTTGCTGGTTCAATATCCAAAAGAAATCCTAGTGCTTTGAAGTTTTTATGAAAATCTTTTGTCTAATTTCTTAGGGAGTTGGACTCATATTTTCACAGATCCAGACTAATTGGTAAAGTAAGAATCAACGAGTTCTAAATGAGGGCTCTTCTGCCTTAAATATTTTTCAGAACAAGGTCAGATGTAAATTACCTCTGCAGCAGCCCCCCCCCCCTCCGAGAACGGTACCAGCTTATCTGGGTGGTGAGTGTGAACTACAGATGAATTCCCTGATAAAAAGTTAAGAGCCAACAACACTCAGTTCTGACTCACCAAGACCCTACAGGACAGGACCCCCGCAACCCCTGCTACCACCAAGGTGAAGGATGTCAGTCTTTCCGGGAGCAGACTGTCTCACCTTCCTCACAGGGAGCAGCTGGAGGGTTCAAATATCAACTTCTCAGTTAGAAGCCCAATGCTTAACCCTCTGTACCACTAGGGCTCACAATGTAGTCTAGATGCGTCCAACTTAGAACAGCAGAGTGTTTCGATAGTTTCAATAGAGGCTTGTATTTTTAAACTGGAAAAGGCTGGCTTAACAGAAATCTAAGCAAATTAAGAACGTAGCAACCAAACCTAAAGAAACCATAACCTCCACCCAAGCAGATATATTAACACCCATGTTTATTGTGGCTTTGTTCACAATAGCAAAGAGCTGGAAACAACCCAAGCGCCCATCAACAAATGAATGGACAGAGAAGCTGTGGTATATTCACACAATGGAATACTATGCTGCATTGAAAAACAAGGAACTATTGAAATATTATGCAAAATGGATGACCCTGGAGGACATTATGCTGAGTGAAATATCTCAGTCACAAAAGGACAGATATTGCATAGGGCCACTGTTGTAAGACAAACTGACATCGGGCTTGAAGGAAGACAGAGAAGGAGGGGGAGGAATGATGTATACTGCATTGAAACAGAGGAGGGAGAGATCTGTTTAAAAGGGATATGACTGGGTATTATTGTCATGACAGGAATCCAGAATGAAGGCTGTACAGTGGAGCAGACCTGGGGGGAGGGATTGCCTAACAATGAAAGAGTTTTTCTTTTCAAGGAGAAGAGTGAATTGAGGGGTAGGGGGTGGGCAGGGAGAAAAGTGCAACAATGAATGACTAGAAACCCTAAGTCTCTCTAAACTTTCATTAAAATAATAAAAAAAAAAACAACCCAAACCAACCACAAAAAAAAAAGACTGTACCGACCAACATGAATGTCTGTCATGAGGGTATCTTCACAACTCTCTGGGGGTCAAGGTTGGGACGGGTATTATGCCCATTTCATAGGAAGAAAGCTGAAGGAAGCAATGGTGGGCAAGGATGAAAGCGTAACCTGCCCTGTGGACTATATTCAAGCCTTCCAGCTCCTCAGTCACATCAGAGCTGTGCCTTGACAAGAGAGAACTATATGCTTTTGAAGTGGGAAAATCCTATTACAGGATACCAAGTCCCCCCACCCCCATACTTAAGAGGGCTACCAATCTAAGCTTCTGGTACTTCAGTGAAAAGTTTCCACTCTGCCTTCATAGGTGGTTGATGGATAGATGGACAGATGGATTTGTGCCATCAGGATTGGAGGAAGCCTCATCACTTGATTCATCCTTGCTTGCTGAGAATGAAGAGGACTTAAGACACTCACGGAAGGGGATCAAAGACTACAGCTTTCATTACGGCTCTCACAGCAACAATTTGAAAACAAAAATCCTCACAACTGGACCAATAGGCAACACCACCATAAACGGCAAAACGACTGCAATAAAATGATTTCATGTTACTTGGATCCACAGTCAACACCATGGTAATAGCAGTCAAGAAATAAAAGAGGAATTGCATTGGGCAAATCTGCTGTAAAGAACCTCTTCTGAGTGCTTTAGGAGAAGGATGTCAATTTAAAGACTAAGGTACTCCTGACCCAAGTCATAATTGTTTTCCTTTTTTTTGCTTTTTTCTATGAAGCTGAAAGTTGAACAATGAATAAGGAAGATGGGAAAAGAATTTATGCCCCTGGACTGTGGTAAAGAGAACAGTATATATGGACTTCCAAAAGAACAAATTAATCATTTAAGAAGTGCAGCCAGATGCTCCCTGGAGGCAAGGATGGTGAGATTTCCTGCATACTGTGAACATGGTGTCAGAAATCCTTGAACAAAGACAACCTGCTGGGGAAAGCAGAAGGTCAGCAACGAGGGAAAGACCTGCAGAGAGATGGACTGACGCAGGGAGTAAGACAATGGTTTGAACGTGACAGAGCTTGTAAGGAGGACACAAGACAGGACAAGGTTTTGATCTGTTGTTCACAGGGTGGGTATATGCTGGAGTGGACTAGACGGCACCTAACCTAACAACTGGTCATAAAGGAGCCACTGTGGCAACCAGCTTAAGTGCTGGGCATTAGTGGACGAGTGGATGGTTCGAACTCATCAGGTGCCCCAAGGAAGAAAGCAATCACCTGTACAGTCCCAGGAGCCCAGAGGAAGTCACTCAAAGTTAGAGCTCAAGTGACAGCAGAAAGTTATAGATTATATGATTAGGTATTATTTTCATGGCAAGAGTTCAGAATGAGAGCTTCATGGGGGAGTAGACTGGGGGAGGGGGGAAATTGTATAATAATGAAAGTGTTTTGTTGTTGGGTTTTTTGGTGTGTTTTTTTCATTTTTCAAAGAAAAAACAACTGGGAGGAGGGGTGGGCAGCGAGGAAAATGTGCAATGATGAATGAATGGAAATCCAAAGTCTCTCTAAACTTTCATTAAAATGTCAATTAAAAAATAACTTTTTAAAAAAACCAAAAAAGTTAAAATGATAAAAGCTTTAACAAACCAGAAGCATGCCCCAAAGGACTAGCCACTTTCACTTTTAAATAACCTTCTCAAACCCACTGCTGTAGAATTGATTCCAACTCGGAAGACCCTCTCCAGGGAGTTCCGGTGGCCTAGTGGTAAGAAGCTGCGCTGCAAACCTGAATGAACGCAGTTCGAATCTACCCGCTGCTCTGCGGGAGAAGGATGGGCAATCATCTCCTCCCAAGTGACTGAATGTCTCTGAAAAGCGTCCTCAGAGTCAGCTCAGGTGGGTTTTGACTCAGCAGTGCCTAACAACGACGACAATGACCCTCCCCATGCTTCCAAGGCTGTAAATCACACAGGAGGAGCCTGCCCATCTTTGTCCCCCGGAGCCACTGGTGGTTTGCAGCACTGGAGCGATGCAGCCTTTGCTTAGCTGTGTGGCCTGCTGTGTCCTGCACCACCAATGCTCCCCATCACCTCAATGCCGAGCAAACACAGGGGGAAAGATCCCCGAAGATGGTATTTCTTTTATTACCTTACAACAAGAAATTATTTTTGTTGTTACTGTGGGATTTCAACTCTCAGCACTCTGAATAGATAGCCAAAAGGAAAAGAGAAATAACCTTAAAATTCTTGATCTAGAGACGTCTTGGTCATGAAACTTCCTTGCAAAATTGGCTGCAGGCCTCAAATCAGGCCTCCATGGCTTATTATTAATATGAATCAAGATACGTGTATCTTTTCATCTCAGCAGATTTACCTTGAAAGGAACCAGAATCAAATGGGCAGCTTTGCCGTGGGATAAATCCCAGAAGGCAGAATGATGTAGGACTGGACTGAGGGAAAGGAGAATCACAGGGAAGAAGTGGGAAGAGTGGGTACACTGGAGTTACTGTCATTGATCTTGTAAAAGAAAATATGAATGAATGATTGAATGGGAAACCAATCTGCTTTATAAACTGTCACTCAAATCACAATATAGGGTGTTGGTGACGGGGGGTAGGATAAGAAAGAAAGGAGCTGGAATAGTTGGGATGTGAAGGTGGTTTCCTTACTCCCAATTGACCTCAGTACAAAAACCACTGCTTCTCCCAAGAAGGAATATCACCCTCACCCCCTGCCATTTCTCCCCAAGTTTCCTTCCAAAGGTGGGAAGAGAGATAAGCCGTCATTGGGGGATTAAACAAAAACAGACACCGACTGAGGTAGGCTGGGGCTTTGAGAAAATGCAAAGACCGAGCCCTGATTCTCACAGGCTCACTGTCACCACCAATGAGCCAGGAAACCCCAGAGCGACTTGACCTCCCCGCATCTGAGTGCCTCATCTGCAAAACAACTGGACCACAGGATTTTCCAGGTTCTTCATGGCTGCATAATTCTTTGTTTTTAGGATAATCACAATTTGCAAAACAGCAGTTTTCAAATCTGGGCCTCATTTGTGGCAATTCTTGCCTTATGTGGCTTTTACAAGCTGATTTTCTTGAAACACCAACCAACACACCAACCTGACCCTGTGAGCATCTCACAGCATCGATTTCAAGGAATATCAGGGATAGAGGAAGTCACAGGCACGTAAATTCCACGTGCCTTTAGGGACACTTGGACTAGGTTAGAGACAAGACCAATATCTAATTGTGATATTTCTTTTTAAGTATATGCACCATTTGATTTAGGAAGACTACACACAAAACCAGAATATGGACTTGACAGAGCTAAAAAAACCCCACAGAAACCTACTGCTTAGCAAATGATACACAAAATACAATCTGCTTATAAGGAGGTAACAATATAAAACTCACCACTGTCCAACTCATAACAACCCTCCACCAAGTATCTAAGTTTCTTTACAGGAAGAGACTGCCTCATCATTCTCCTATGAAATGACTGATGGATTTGAACTGCCAACCTTTCCGTTAGCAGCCCAATACAGAACATATTATGTCACCAGGGTTCCTTTAAAGGAAATGAAAATAGCACATGATTATTAAAAATATTATACTTTGGGCTATTGTTAAGAAGGGACCAGTCACTGGAGTGGGATGTCATGCTTGGAAGGGTGGAGGGACAGCTCTAGAGAGGAAGAGGAAGACCCTCGATGAGATGGATTGATTCAGTGACTGGGGTAATGAGGGGAGTTGTGTCAGAGACACTAGATAGCACATAACAACAACAACAACAATGGTAGATATATCCAAGGGAGAAAAAAATGCTTCTGGTTTGCCTTCCAAGTAAATCTAGTAATACTCTATTCAGATTAACCCCCAAATAGATTGCTATCAAAGAGATTCCAATTCAATCAACCCTATAGGACAAGGTGTCTCTGTCATGCAGGGTTTCTAAGGCTGTGGTCTCTATGGAAACCGAATGCTATAGCTAGTGGGTTCAAATCACCCAGTCTTCTGTTAGCTGCTGCCATAGCACAGTGTGCCAACAAGGCTCCTTATATTCAAGACGATCATATTTTAAAATAGTTTTTACATTATTAACTCTAGTGGTTACTTAAGACTGTGGCTCATCAAAGATATTTCACCTGCTAAAAACCACTATGCGCTTAACGAAGAATTACAGAACACTGTTAGGTCAGTAGAAGTATAGGATGTAGCTCCTCTGTGATGTAAAGCAAGGTCATGTTGCCCTAAAGTGTCACAGAGCAGAAATAGTTTCACTTCTTCCCATGATGTAAGTAATCCTCGTTAACTCAATGCAACGGAGTCTCAAGGTTTTCAATTTCCCTAAGCTTTCTTCCACAGGTCCTGTCAATCTTCGCCTCTTATCCAGCCACTCTTGGTCCTTTGCAAATACCACTTGAATTGCTACTGGTTCTGCTTCTCAATCAGATTGCAAATCCCTTGAGGGCACTGTGTCCACATTTTCTATCTCCTCGGCAGCCATAATTCCCTAGGAAGGTGGAATGAAATGCCTCTGGAGACAGCTAATCCCAAACTCAACTCCCTTTTTAAACTGTCTAATGTTGCTTAGTATTGTTCAGGTAATCCACTGGTAGAGGATGAAAGCGACAAAAATGTTGTTTCCAGTCTGCCTCGCGGCTGGATGTGGCCACGTGCCTCGTGGCTGGATGTGACCATGTGACTCTTTGCGGTTAGTTGCCATGGAGCTGATTCTAACTCCTGGGGACCCCACTGTCGGTCCACTGTGATTATCCATAGGGTTTTTCAAGTCAGTGACCTTTCAAAAATGAGTCAGTAGGCCGAGCTTCTGAAGCACCCCTGGGTGGGTTTAACCAGCAACCTTTTGGCTAATAGTTAAGTACTGTACCTTATGTTCCACCCAGGGACTCTGGCCATATAAGCCAGCAAGAGGCCTCTTTCTGGATCAAGGTCTTGGGAGAACACGGCGTCTTTTCCATGTTCCTTGTGTTTTGTTTTTAACTTTGCATTACAACGTGAGTGAGAGTTTACAGGGCAAGCAGATTTTCTATTCAACCATTCATGTATATTTTGTTTCATGACCTCGGTGTCAGTGCCCACAGTGTAAAAGGACTTCCTCCACGTATTTACCATTTTTCATGTATCCATGCATCCTTCTTCCCCCAGCTCTTCCCAGCTCCTACGCATTCTCTCAGAGCAAAGGCGGCCTTTTTTATCTCATATGATTGGTTGTCCAAAGAGGTGCCTTCCTATCTAAAGTTACTGACCACTTTACAAGCCTGTCTATTGCCTGGCTGAAAGTTGAACCCCACACGGGGAGCTCAGCTCCAGGCTTGAAGAATATCTAAGGACCACACTTTCAGAGATTCCACCAGTTTCTAGCAAACCCATAAGTCTAGTATGTTTGTGTTTGTTTCTGTAGTTTTGAGTTTTGGTTTACATTTTTTCTCCCTAAACCCAGGTCTTCTTATCGTGATGCCCCTCAGGAGAATCAGCAGTGGTCGCTGAGAATCAGGTAGCTCTCTGCTCTGAAGGTTGTGGAGGCTGAAGTTAAGTGCCTTGTTCAAGTGCTTCGTTAGTCCTAACTGCTCCTGTGTATCTTTGATATTTTATTTCCCCCGCTCTTCTTTACTCTGATGAGGAGAGATCAATAGTTAGACAGATACTCCATGCACCCTTTCCCTGCTTTTTGACCTGGGAGGTGATAGTACCCAGCCCTGACCTTGTGCAAAATAGCAAGGCTCTGGGGCATGGAGGCGCTTCAAAGTCTAGGGCATCTGCACAGAAGAGAGGCACTGGTATTCCTGAAACACCTGCCTCCCACGGTTACATGAGAAACACAAGAAATTAATTTCTGTAAGCTGCAATGTTACTGAGTCTCTTGGCCTTTTCTCTTCCCTCTGTCCTTGGGTGTTATAAACGGTTAACGTGATTGGTCACTGCCCAGAATGGGAGACGTTTGAGGCTACACTTAGTTTCTGTGGAAGAAAGGTCAGCCAGTCTGCTTCTGAAAATTCAAGAACTGAAATCCCGATGGAGCGTGGTTCTGCATCATGTGACAAAGACAAACACGTGATCATCCTGAGTCAGAGTCCTTCTGACAGCAACCAGTCAAAACCATGAATCTTTATAGTGGAAACTTAAGAGAAAATATAAAGTCATCCAAGATCCCACTAGCCCTAAATAATCACTATTAGTATTTTGGGGCAATCTCAGCTAGATTTTTCTCCACGTCTGCAAAAAACCCACATAAAAAACACATACATGTATTTTTCTACCAAAAAATATTAAATCATACTGTTAATGGCCTCCTTCCTCTATCATCTTCTCCTAGTTAATATACATATACATTTTCAACTAAAAAACATTTACATGATTTCAAGGGCTAAAATATAGTCCCTCGGTTAAATATGTAAGAAATTAGTGAATTCATCTCCCATTGTTACACATTTAGGAGTTTTTTTTCCTTTAAAAAAAATTCTGTTAGAAACAACCATTCAAAAAATTTTATACACCAACCAGATCTCTTTTTTTAAGCTTCTATTCTTAACATATTTCTGCAAACAAAGATGTTTCCTCTCTCCATACCTGTATAAATCATTATGTCTGACATATTTGCAAGGCTACATTTGCTCACTCTGTTTAGGGATAAATTCCCAATTGTGTTTACTTATCCAGGACAACCCAGAAACCAAGTAAGCCATCCCCTCTGCCGGGGCAAATGGATGAATAATAAATGACATCCTATGCAGTGGCAGAGGAGATGTGGTGACACAGAGATTAAGTGTTGAGTTGCTAACCAAAAGGTGGGTGGTCTGAACTTACTATGGCAGGCAGGTCCATAGAGATAACAGCCTTCGAAACCCTACAGGAAGTTCTACTCTGTCTTATACAATCCCTAATGCACAGGCTGGATTTAGAAGAGGTCGTGGTACTAGGGATATTATAGCTAATGTTAGATGGATCTTGGCAGAAAGCAAAGAATACCAGACGAATGTCTATCTGTGCTTCATTGACTAGGCAAAGGCTTTTCACAACAAGCTGCGGCTGACTCTGAGAAGAATGTGAATCCCAGAACATTTGACTGTGCTAATGCAAAACCCATACTTGGACCAAGAGGCAGTCAGTCGTCAGAACAGAGCAAGGAGACACTACATGGTTCAAAATCTAGAAGGGGGTCCATCAGGGATGTATTCTGTCTCCATACCTTTTCAATTTGTATGCAGAACAGATCACCCGAGACGCTGGGCTGTATGAGGAGGAATGTGGCATAAAGATTGGTGGAAGAGTCATCAACAAACTGCATTATGCAGATGACACAACTCTGCTTTCTGAAACTGAGAAGGACCTGAAGTGCTTGCTGGAGAAGGTCAAGGACTGCAGCCTCCTATATGGACTGAAGCTCAACATCAAGAAAAAAGATTCTCACCACTGGGCCCATTGGCAGCATCAGTATGGATGGTGAAGAGATTGAGATGTTGTTGTTGTTATGTACCATCGAGTCGCTTGCGACTCATAGCGACCCTATGTGCAACAGCTCTAAACTCTGCTCTGCCCTGTGCCAATCTCACTGTCTCCGACACACCCATCCCAATTGTCCCAGTCACCGAATCAATCCATCTCCCAGAGGGCCTTCCCCTCCTGCTCTGTCCCTCCACCCTCCCAAGCATGATGTCCCTCTCAAAGGACCAGTCCCTCCTTACAACATGTCCAAAGTATGTCAGATGAAGCCTCAGAATCCTTGACTCCAAGGAGCATAGTTAACAGTTTTAGTTTGCTTGGCTCCACAGTCAACACTCTTGGTAACAGCAGCCAGGAAATCAAGAGACGAATTGCATTGGGAAAGTCAGCTGTGAGGGACCTCTCAAGAGTACTGAAGAGCCACAGTGTCAGACTGAAGACTAAGGTGCACCTGATCCGGGCTATAGTCTTCGCAATTATGTGCTATGCATCAGAGAGGTGGACAGTGAATAGGGATGATAGAAAGGGAATCGATGCCTTTGAGCTGTGTGTGGTGCTGGAGAAGAGTATTGAATATACCATGAACTGCTAGGAGAACAAACAGGTTTGAACTGGAGCAAGTGAAGCCGGAATGCTCCCTGGAGTCAACGATTCCAAAGCTTCGTCTGACATACTTTGGTCATGTTGCAAGGAGGGACTGCTCCTTAGAGAGGGACATCATGTTTGGCAGAGTGGAGGGACAGCGCAGGAGAGGAAGACCTTTGATGAGATGGATCGATTCTGTGACTGGAGTGGTGGGAATGAGTGTGTTTGAGATGGCTAGGTTGGCACAGGATAGAACGGCATTCAGAGCTCTTGTACGTGAGGTCGCTATGAGTCACAAGTGGCCTGATGGCACATGAAAACAACAACAATTTGAATCCACAGCAACGGGTTCATTTTCTGGTAGTAAGATTTGCCTTGGAGGAAATGTAGCCAGAATGCTCCTCAGAAACAAAGACGATGAGTTTTTGTTCACCTATCACACAGGCATGTTGTCAGAAAGGGCAAGTTCCTAGAAAAAGATGTCATGGATGCAAAAGCAGAGGGTTGGTAAAGGAGAGGAAGACCTTGAACCAGGCGGACTGACTGACGCAGTGGCTGAACAATGGATGTAAGCACAGTAGACTCTGCAGATGGGGCGGGGTTTAGTTCCATTGGACAAACGAGTTGTCCTCAACTCCACTGCACCCAACAACAGTAGCAAGCAGGAAATTAAGGAGCTCTGGTTCATTGTGGACAGCATGTTGAGTTTCAAAGCAAAAAGCCAGCAGTTCAAAGCCACCAGCTACTCCAAGACAGAAAGCTGGGTAGACTCCTCCCATGAATACCTACAGCCTCGGAAACCTGATGGAGAAGGACTATGAATCAGACTCAACTCAGCAGTGATGGAGTGGGCTGGGGTGCGTTTTTTAAAACGGGCAGAGGAGGAGCCTGGGTGACACGGTAGTTAATACAGATGGCTGTTAACGTCAAGCCCTACGTTTCTAAATCACCATTTGATCCTGGGGAAAAGAAGTGGAAAATCCGCTTCTGTAAAACAACACAGCTTTGGAAACCCTTGTGGACAGTTCAAACTCTGCTACAGGGTTTGCTTGGAGCTGGAAGAGACTTGATGGGAACAGGTTGTTTTATTTGGGGTTTGGCTTGGTTTTTTGGTTTGGGGCTTTTTCCAATCATGCAAACTCCCCTTCCGCTACACAATCCTGGCCATGAAAAGGCACAAGGGCACAGTAGTAGGAGACCCTGCTTCCCGCCGACAAACCTGGATCTACATCTGTGTTGCCAATTACTTGTTCAACAAACCTGTTACTTTTTTTTGAAATAATAAATAATTCAGGGAAAGTCATTTTGAATACTCTGACATCTGTTGCTTGTACGATCTGAATTATTCATCAGTGAGCATAAACAGTATTAATTAGGGGGAAAGCATTGAGGCGAACCATTGAAAGAAGAATGAACGTCGCAGAAGAAAATGCCTTTGCTCAAAGCACGCTTCTCTCATCATTGACAAACGCTCTCAAAGAACTTGCCAGTCTGCGGGATTCAAAGGAACTGATACATCCCCAAATCAGAAGGCAGGAAATAAACGATGAGCATTATTCATGTCTCCAATTTCTTTTTCTCTGTTAGGAAAAAAAAAATTATAACCCTTGATGTTGTCTATGCACTTGGCCTTGGCTTAGAAAGGTATTAGGGTTCTTCAAGAGAAACAGAGTCTTACTAACTCAGCCTTGAGCGCTGGTGGCATCATGCATTCCCTGTTGTACTGCTGATTGAAAAGTCAGCTGTTTGAGTCTATCAGCTGCTCCTCAGGAAATAGATGGACAGTTTCCTCCCTGAGAGACTTACCATTTGGGGAACTCCAAGGAGGGTCACTATGAGTCAGTGTCAATTCAATGGCAATGACTTTTGTTTTGTTTTTTAAGTTTAGGTTCAAAAGAATCACAAGAATAAGTTGTTAGTTGCCAACATGTTGGCCCCAAATCAAAGTGACGCCATGCACAACAGGATCGGACCTGTGCGACCCATAGGACCTTCCTTGGCTGGCAGTTCTGCAACTGATTTAGCACCAGGCCTTCTGTCTTCGTCTGGAAGCGTCACTGAACCCTGGGCAGCATCGCAGCCACACACAAGCCTGTACCAGCAGACAGGTGGAGGCTGAACCCAGGCCTCTGTCCAGGACGCACGGCTTCTAAGCATCAGGGATCAAGTCTTCACGAGACTGAGACTTAGACAATCTATACAAAAAATATTCCCATCTAAATTAAGGTTTTTCTCAATTAATCTAGTCACCAATCGCCTGCACTTCCTTTCCACAAAGTGCTTTTTAAAGGTGAACTAACTCTTAGATCCTTGCTGTCTATTCCACATAGGTGGACACCCGCTCATCATTTCATTCTTCCTGCATCTCTCGGCGTGGTTAGGGGTGATCACAGGTTTGGGGAGACCATCGGCTTTGAAAAAGCGTTGCTGAGCACATGTGTGTGCAGGCAGTGTGTGAGCAGAAGGCAGATGTGCTGGGGTTTACAGGGCACCGTTTGTAAACAAATGTCTCACAATGGCAGGGCCACAAGTCTCAAAAAACAGACCCCTCAAGAAAGGCCATGTTGAGGGGCCGCTGGCTCCACGCTGAGGGTGGTTTGGATGGGAACTTCTCCTTGTGTTGTCTCAGACAATTACTCAGTGATGGCTGCCTGGCCCTGAGGTGGCCCGTCACTGCTCCCTCCACCCCACGAGCCAGCTGCTGGGGTTGCTGTGGGCAACGAGGGAGAGACACTGGCTGGCCGGGGAGGAAGAGCGGCTGAGAACAGGGCAGCCAGGGCAGGAAGAAATAGCGAGAGAAAAACAAGACTGAAGAAAGCCACAAGCCCCGTTTGGGGTCCTTTCAAAATCCCTGAATTCAGAGGAATGACAAGCAACTGGCAAGGTCCTCCTGCAAGTGGCAACTAATGAAAGGCTTCTGGGCATAAATTAGCACTCCAGTCTCTCCTTCCAGAAAGAGCTTCGTGGAACCTCTCCCATGTCTTTGAGCCCTTGTTCACTGACAACCTTTCAAGGGAGTTCTCAAATGGGGACAGACCTTCCTTGTTTCACAAAGTTCAAGGGGGCTTTTTTTCTACCCCCTTTAAATCTTTTAGAGGGAGGTTGGAAGAGGTACAGGATGGTGGAAGGGAGCTTAGAAAAGAGAAGAAATGAAAGGAGGGAAAACAGCTCTGCCCCTCTCAGGCTGGCCCTTCATCAAAGGGGGGGTTGCTGTTGAAAAGAAGCCAAAGTTCTTGATTTCCCGAAAGATGCTGAACAGGGACTGCTGTGTTTTGCCTAAGCTCTCCACAAAATGAGACTACAGATTTCGAGTGGATTAGACAGGCTCTTGTAAAGTACTGGATTTTTAAGAAATAAATTTAAAAAGAGTTATTTTAAAGAGAGAATGGGTCATTCTGCTCCTATAGATATGTACTCCCCAAAACCAACAACAGGAAGTCAAGTAAAGTCTGGGCCATAAATGTTCTAACTGCTCTACTCACAACAGCCAAATTCTGCAATTCCAGCATGCTCCATTGAAAAAGCAAAACCAACTGCAAAATCATTAGCGGGTGAGCAGATTAAAAAATATGATCAAACCATATAATGGTATATGTAGTCAGCAACAGAAAGGAATATTGATACATAACTACAGCATGAATGAACGTCAAAATACGCTAAGTTTTGCGTTTTAAAAGCCATGTATTGTATGATTCCATTGATCTGACATGTCCGCATTAGGTAAATCCGGAAGAGATAAGAAGCAGATTAGTGGATATCAGGGGCCGGTGGGGGAAGGGGAATGAGGAGTGTGCCACCTTTCTCCCACGGAGCCACTGGTGGATTTGCACTTGGAGTCGCCAGCAACCTTCTGGTCAGCAGTGTAATGTGCTATGGATTGTGCCCCCCAGGGGCAAAAAAGGTCTAGAACTACGTCAAGGTGGTGGTTGCACAACATTGGAAACATACAAAATGCTACTGAGTGGTACCGGGTTTAAATGGCTAATTCTATAGTTGGTGAATTTCACCTTTATGAGGCAATAACAACATCAAACAGTGGCGGACTGTGCTGGCTAAGAGGGCTGAAAGCCACCTCATTCAAACCCAAGTTCAGCTGGGGTGAAGCCTGTTTCTGGTACCTCCACCATGCTTAATTCATTCAAATATTCAACAAGAAACATCAGCAGAGTACCTTCTATTTAGGAAATAGAGGAAACTAGGGCACCACCTTCCCCCCCCCCCCTTTCAAACCAACAAGCCCAAACTAAGCTGGAGGCAAAGTGTGAGTCTCAGGGGCCGAACCACACAAACTGACCCTGTTGTCTTTAAGTTTGTTGACACTGGCACGTTGTCACTGTCAAATGGAAGGACCTAGAGCCTGGATTTAGGGAATACAGTGGTGACACGCCCAGAAACCAGCGACTGTGAAGGCACACTGACCATCAGCGAGGGAGCAAGCGCCTAGGATCTTGCTGGGATTCCGAGGCCCAGGGAGCTCACCCAACAGAGAGAATCAGGCCCCCACACCCACCAGCAAAGCAGGCCTTGAAAGCTGTGGAAGAGTGAACATAAAACACGTGTCCTCGGCAGAGATAAATCCACTGGCATAGAAAGGTTCCACTGACCTGCTTGGTGGAGTCAAACCATCGACCTTCTGATTACCAGTCCCGCTTACACAATATGCCTCCAGGGCTTCCTACAATGGAGACAGCAAAGCCTCTGAGGCACCAGAGCACAGGAGCCCCCCGAGAATCTTGTTATGATTCAGATTCTGATCCACACTGTCTGGTTCGGACCTGAGATTCTGCATTTCTAACAGACTCTCAGACAATGCAGGTCCTGCGGGCCCAGGGATCACACTTTGGGTAGCAGCAGTTCAGCCCAGACAGTACATTACCATCACCCTGAAACAAGCCCGTCTGTCTCAGCCCCTTAGACCCTACACCAGCCCCTCCAGGCTCCAGCCCCATTTGATCAGTAGATACGAAGGTGAGCCTCCACTACTGGGATGTTGTTGTTGTTGTTAAACAATTCTGTCTTGGAGGAAAGGCAACAAGGGTGCCTCTTAAGGATGAGGGAGCTCTGAAGGACTAGTGGCAAGGAGCTGCACTGCAATCCCAGAAGCACGTGCTTCAAATCCACTAGATGTTCTGTTGGAGAAGGAGGGACAATCTCCTCCTGTACCAGTCAGATCAGATTTGGCGGTACACACACACACACACACACAATAATAAAATAAAATAAAAGCATCAGAGAGTTGGACAATGACTAGGGAGGACGGAAGGAGAGTGGATGCTTTTGAGCTGTGGTGCTGGAGAAGAGTACTGAATGTACCATGGACTGCCAGGAAAACAAACAGATTCATCTTGGAGAGGATTAAACCAAGCTACTTCTTGGAGGCAAGGATTCTGGGGCTTCGTCTGACATACTTTGGACATGTTGCCAGGAGGGACGGGTCCTTGGAGAGGGACATCATGCTTGGGAGGGTGGAGGGACAGCACAGGAGGGGAAGACCCTCTATGAGATGGATTGATTCAGTGACTGGGGTAATCAGGATGGGTGTGTCAGAGGCAGTACAGTTGGCACAGGATAGAGCAGGGTTTAGGGCTGTTGTGCATAGGGTCGCTATGAGTCGAAAACGACTCGACGGCACATAACAACAACAACAACAACAAAATAGAGGCAAGGCTGGTAAAACTTCTCACACACTTTGAACATGTTGTCAGGAGGGGCTGGTCCTTGAAACAAGACATCATGCTGGGGAAAGGGGAAGGGTCGGAGGGAAGGAAGACCCCTCATGTTGACCGACACAGTGACTGCTCCACAGGGCTGAGCACAGGGGATTGTGTGAGGAAGGCACAGGATCAGGCGAAGTCCAGGTCTGTTAGACAGTCTCATCATCAACTTGATTTGTGGAAATAGGAAATTAAATTAACCTCTAGGAATCTCAGCTTTGTCATCGGAAAAATGTGGATCTGCTAGCCAAAATGGATTGCTATAGAAACAAATGTACATGAGAGGAAAATATTTTGAAGCAATAAAAAAAAGCTAACGGACAAGAGCTAGCCCCTAGTTCTTTGCTTAGTGTGAGGGGTGAAAGGTGGCCCTCACTGCCTTAGGCCCCAGAGCTGCTCTAACAGATGTACCACTGGTGGGAAGCTCTGAAGAGCTTATCTCTCATTGTTCTGCAGGATGAAAGTCCAAATCAGGGTGTTGGTAGTTGGCTCCCCCATTTCTGGAGTCTGCTGGCGAGCCCCTGGGCATCCACTGTGTGTGTGTTTGTCTGGGTCTATTCTGTTTGCTCTCTGACTTAAAGTGATCAGTGTTAGGACCCACACTTCTCTGGAATGACCTCATTAACATCACACAATGGCTGCTTCCCAAACGGGTCATGTTTCATTGGTTGAGAGTTCAACCCATATTTGTGGGAGCCACAATTTAGCCCATGACACTCACCAACTACATTCCACAGAAAACAGCTGGATACCCACGCTATACAGAACACTGGCTGTGGTCATCAAGAGACCGCTCTGATGCTCTGTTAACTAACCCTCACAGTCCAAGGCGTAGGGGCTTTAATGTCTTGACAACTGACCCTCAGATGGATTTGGGGGTCCTAGTGGCATCTCAGGCAGTCTTTTGACAAACCCTCCAGAAAGTAACTCACGTATGGTTGCCAGTCAGCATCTGACCAATGCTGTGAGGCCACAGAGCGAAATCCTCCTTCCCTCCTTCGCTCCAAGGCCAGCTGTCCACTTGGTGTCATAAACAGGGACCCAGCATGGCCACTACATCAGTTCCGCCAGTCACCAACAGATGGCACCAGTGTTTGTGCAAGGTCAGTTCCGCCTCAGCCTTGGCCTCATTCCTTAATCTCTGTTTGGTAAGGCTTGAAATGCCGCCCTTGGTTATAAACTTACTGAAGGGGAAGCAAAATGAAAACAAACCACCAATTAGGCCACAATGCCAGTCTCTATATACATAGAATGGGAACTGTAAAGCAGAGAGAAACAATCACCAACATCCATGAAATGTTTTTAATGGAACTTTACAAGCAGACATTCCCTGCTAGGGAGACATCCTGTGGTACCTGGAGCCACAGGACTTTGAGAAACAAACCTGTTTGGAAGAAGAGCTCCTATGTCCCCAACAGACCTAACAACATAGTTACTGTCACAGCCCACACCAAAACCACCCAGCAGGCAAAGCATCCGTCCACCAAGAGGCAAGACTGTAACCACAGAGACAGACACCCTTCAGAACTGAGGACCCTCTGAGAAGCCAATCCACTTCCTCCTCTAAGTCCATCTGTCGTCTGTGCTCACTCCACCACCAGCAACCCCCAAGAAAACAGAGTCCTCTCTCATAAGCCGCAGCACAGTCAAGGGTCTAAGTTCTAGGAGCTTAGTTCTTTCTGTGGGAGCTTTTTAAAAAAAAATAAATAAAAGAATGCCATCATTTTAATCTTGGAAAGGCAATGGTCAGGCATCCGCAGACACCCAGGAGTGTCTGATGTGATTTCAGAGAAGTGACTTGCAGCCAGGGCCCCCCTGGGGGATGCTGGGCAAGGTCTGGAAACATTTGGAATTGCCACGACCTGGGGAGGGGGATACCACCAGCATCCAGTGGCTCGAGTCCAGGGATGCTTTCAGTGTCCCACAATGCCAAGGGCAGGCCTCCACAACATTTATTTGGCCCAAAATGTTGAGAAATCCTGTTTTAAAGGCCAGACTTTTGGGCCAAGAAAATTCAAATTCTAAAAGCCAATTTCCCACTGTCGTCATAGAAAACCTCTCCTTGAGGGTGAAGACAAAAGCTAATTAATGGGAACTCCTTCCAGGCCTTCTCTCCTGATGTCCACATCAACCCTCTTGGGCTTGCTTTCTCTGTCCCTGCTTCTGGGAACAGTGCGTCCCTCATTTTGGCCATTGCCTAGCCTTCTTAACGTCCTCCCTCGACCTTTTCAGCAATTTCCCTCCATCCATCACCTTCTCTTACCCTACCCCCACCCCTCTATTCAAGTCTGAGGAGACTTTCCTGCCTTAAAAACATCTCCCACCCAGAAAATGAAAAATCCATGAGTCTATTATATTGATGTAAAAAGAGTGTAGTGTGTGATGTAATGGGTGGATTTGTGTGTGATGTACCAGGCTTCTGGCTGAAAGGTCAGTGGTTCAAAGCCACCAGCTGCTCCAAATAATGGCAGTCTCCTTCTGGAAAGATTTACAGCCTCAGAGATTCAATGGAAGGTTGCTGTGAGTTACAGCGACTCAGAAGGAGTGGGTCTGTTGTTGTGAGTTGTTAAAAAGATATTAATATAAATAGGCATCCTTTGGTGGCCTAGTGGCAAGAAACTGCACTGCAATCCTAGAGGTGCACGGTTCAAATCCACCAGATACCTTACTGAAGAAGGAGGAACAATCTCCTCTTGTACCAGTCAGATTTGATTTGAGAGTAAACACACACACATAATAAAATTTTAAAAATATTAATATAAATAAATGACGACTGAATGCACAAGGAAATTAGTTAGAAGGGGCAGGTGTTCCACTCAGAATTCCTCCTATTACATTGTTGGGGAATGGGAGACGTGCACACAGAACACTTGGTGATGATCACTGCCCAGCCCACTGCTGAGCATGGCAATTATGGACAGATCGTCAAAGGAGAAAGAGTACTTGCTTAATTTCCTCCAAATATTGAACATAATCACCACAGTGGCTTTAAGAAATGTGCCCAGATTCTCTGACACCCTTCCCTTCAGGCAAAAGGCACAGTTCTAGGGTCCTTTCCTTGCCTGGGGTTGGACTGGGTAACTCGCTTTGGGTGGACCGAGTACAGAAGGGAAGAAGTAGTTATTTTACAGTGGGGACGCCTGGCAGACACCAGCCTGCCCAGGTGACCAGGGTTAACGTCACCAGTGCTCAGTCATGAGCTCTCCTCTGGCCCTGGTATGATGTGATAAAAAGGGCATGTCACCTCGTGGCCTTCCTTCCAAAACTCCTCACACCAGTCTGGTTTTGGTTGTGCTCAAGTCAATTCTGATGCACGATCCTGTGGGTACTGAGGACAACAGCTTCACAGTGTTTTCAAGGCTGTGGCTTTTCAGAGCAGTTTGCCAGACTTATCTTCTGAGGGACCTGTGGGTGGGCCTGAACCACCAACCTTTTGGTTCATAGTCAAGCACTTAACCATTGGACTACTCAGAGACTCCACAAAAATAAGGAAAGATACAGAAATTGTCATAGTTTGTGGGAGAATAAGGAGCCCTGGTGGAACAGTGGGTTAACATTTAATCACAAACCCCAAGGTGGGCTATTCAATCTCATCAGTTGTTCTGTGGGATAAAAATGCAGCGGTCTGCTTCCACAGCATTCACAGCCCCGGAAACCAATGGGGCAGCTCTGTTCTACACCGTCACTGGGAGTCAGATCTGGTGGGACAGCAAAGAATTTTTTAAGAGATGAATTAATTTGGCATTATGCTCTGGCTTGGACCTTGGAACCTAAACAATCCATTAGTGGAAAAACTGGTGAAATTCTAAGGACAGGCTGCAGTTTAGATAATAGTGTTGTAACAATGTTAATTTCTTTGTTTGCTACATGTACTATGATTATGTAAGGGACCTGGAGGAAGAGCAGAGGCGGTGCTCCCTTATTATCTTTGCAACTCTTTTGCAAACCTAAAATTATTTCAAAATAAGAAGTTAAAAAGGAAAAAAAAAAAGAATCCCAGATGAAAACATATGTCCACATGAAAGAGTTGTTGGAGAATGTTCATAACAACATCAGTTATAATCATCAAGAGCTGGAAGCAGCCCAGGTTGCCGCCAACTAGGAAATAAACACGCACACACCTTGTGGTATATCCACGCTCAAGGAACTGCTGATAAACAAGGAAGAACAAACTATTAAAGCATGCAACTGGGATGAGTGTCAAAGACATGATATGGAACCAAAGAAGGCTAACAGAAGCGGCAACATACTGTATCACTCCATTTCTGTGAAATCCTGGAAAAGGCAAAACAATAGTGATAGAAACACATCAGTGCTCGCCAGAAGCTGCAAACGGACAAAGGGGGGAAGTTCTGGGTGGCGATGAAAATGTTCTCTATCATGAGGGTGGCAGTGGACACGTGACTGTACATAACACACCACCATCCACTGAGCTTTGCTTCATAGTGATCCTCCGTGCGTTTTCCAAGGCTGGAACTCTGAATGGAATTTCCATCTTTCACCCATGGAGCAGGTTAGGGGGTTCAAATTGCCAACCTTTCCATTAGCAGCCCAACATTTTCTACAGGCTTCCTTAATAAACTACATCCACGCACTGTCATGGAGTCGGAACCAACACAAGGACCCTCCAGCATGTTCCCAGGAGGCTATGGCTATAAATTGCATGGGAGGAGATTGCCCATCTTTTCTCTCAGAGTTGATAGCACAACCAGAAAGGTGCCTCCTTGTATCGGCAACACAGCTTCCTAAGGACGCCACAACCAGAGTTCCCCTATAGACTGCATTATTGTTGTTGTTAGATGCCATTGAGTCACCTGTGACTCACAGCAACCCTATGTACAATAGCCCTGAAGCCTGCTCTTTCCTGAGCAAATCTCACTGATTTTTTCATGCCTACTCCCATTGCCCCAGTTACTTATCAATCCATCTCCTCTGGGGTCTTCGTCTTCCACACTGTCCCTCCACCCTTCTGAGCATGACATCCTCCAAGGATCGGTCTCTCCTGGCCATGTGCCCAAAGTATGTGAGACAGAGCTTCAAAATGCTAACCTCCAACGAGAAACTTGGTTTCACCCTCTTTAAGACAGACCATTTTGCTTTCTTGGTGGTCCACGGTAAGTACAATAGACTACAGTGTACAGTGTAAACATGGTCTCTATATGCTTTGAGAAACCAAACATTCATGGAACTTGCTTTAGCGCGGTGGTCTGGAATGGAACCTGTAATTTCTCCGAGGTACGGCTCCCAGTGTTGGGGTCTGAAGCTCCTTCCCTCTTCCTGGTGGCTTCTATTCTGTTTTCTGACTTCCCCTTTACGCCCCTAAGCAAGGATGTAGAGAGGGGGAGTTTGCCGAATGCTGGTTTTCAGCTGGAGCAGAACTGCCCTCAGAGGAGCTGTTGGGGAAGAAGCGACAGCTACCGCTCTCCACCGAGGCCCGCTGGAGCGGAGAAGCCAGCAGACGCAGGACTGACCCCAACCTGGATCAAGGCTGACACTGTCTCCCATGGGTGCCCCAGCTGCTGTCACCTGAGCCTGGGAGAGCTGAGTGCTAAGGCCCCAGCAGGCTGGGGACACGGGAGGTTCCGAGGTAGAGCACTTCTTGGTGTGCCACCGGCAGATGGACAGCTGGTGGAAATGCAGAGTCTCATGCACCCAGCGGGGCTGGGGCTGCATTTCTAACTGGTTCCAGGAGACATGATGCAGATGGTTGGGAGACAGCATGCGGAGTCAGGATCAGACCCCAGGGATGTGCACTGTCTGCAGACAGAAAGGAGAGACCAGGCCAGGGTTGAGGGGAGCTGCTGGGCAACGCTGGGGGTGTTCTGAGCCATCCTGGGGCATGTGCCAGGGACCAAAGAGACTGAGAAAGCCAGAATCCAGCAATTGTTCTGATGAGGCACAGACGAGAGACAGTGTTCTTACCCCCTCACAGTAACAGGCTGGAGCCAAGGACCGCCCCAGTCTTCTGGACCCCACCTTTTCTTCGTCCTCCCTACATTCTCTCTCGAGGAAGCCACCTGCTTACTGCTGTGGCTTCTCCCATCACCTTCGTGGGCAGCCCCCACGTCTGGCCTCAGCTCCTGCACCCCACAGCAGTGTTCCTAACACCCAGGTCCCTTCTCGAGCTAGATTCTTGGAAACTGAAAGTCATCGTGCCCATAACAACCTGCTGCATTCTCCTTTTCAGCTGGTTGGTATACTGGGCAATTCCTATAACCCCAACAACCCTAGACAATTCTCTTGGCATAAAGTTGCTTTGTGCCCTTTGATCACACCACCTGGAAACAAGGACCTGGGCCCAAGGCATCCAGGGAAGGCTGGGAGGAAGGGAGGCTGTGCCAAGGCTTGTATGAGACAACACAACAGGAGCCTGACAACCACTCAGGTCAACCACTGAGGAGCGCCTTGTTACAAAGGGAAGCACCCCTTGCATAGGGTAACACAGGGGAGCACTGGTAATACAAGGGAGTGCCGTGTTACACCGGGGAGCGCCACGTTACTCAGGGCAGCACTGTATAACCCATGTAACACAGAGCTGCTGTAACAGAAATACCACATGTAGAGTGTGGGCTTCAAAGAACAGACTTCCCCACCTCTCTTATCCTTAGTTCTGGACACTTAAAGGCCAGATTGAGGTCTTTGCCACATCAAGTCTCTCTGTGGCCTCTCTCCTAATTTCTGGTGTCTCTGCAACCCTTTGTTCGTGGATAGGTTCTCACCTGGCATGTGTCTTCCTGTGTGTATGTGTATCTGTCTTGGTGTGTATGTGTATGTATGAATGAGAAAGAACAAGACAGTCTACTTGTTCTTTTAATAATTCAGAAGGGAAAAGGTTTAGGATTCACCCTACTCTGAATCTCTCCCTGTCCCCTGGGTATCTCACACTCCAGCCCACCTTGACTTGTACGCCTAGGGGTATCCACTATGCCTTTGACAGTGGTGCTGGGCCTGGGAGGAGGGGGAGCTGGGGGCACCCTGGAAGGTGTGAGTTGGAGAGGACTATGGGCGCAGGATGTTGGGTGATGGGTCTGGGCAGGGTGGAGGGTAATGCTCACTATGATCTGAGTCACTGGCAGATGGCCAGTTCTGGTATGACACCATTAACATAACAAAATAAATTCACTGTTTTCAAACAGGGTCCTTTCTGACGGTATAGAGGGTAGGTTTTCAATACAAATTTTGAAGGACACAATAAGGTTATAAGACTTGTAGACCAAGGTCAGTGAAGTCCCATTGTCTTGCATGTGATCCCGGCTCTTAGTGATCCTCTCCACTGGGTTCCTAAAGCTGTAAATCTTTACAGAAGAATATTCATTTTCCTCCTGCAGAGGAACTGGTGGATTTGAACTGCCAACTTTTTGATTACCAGCCTGACATGAAGCACACTATGAGGGCTGCTTGAGCAATGGAAACTATTCCTAAGAAGATAACAAGATGGTCAAGTCAACAATCACCAGTTGAAAACTCAAATGACATTGAGCTCTATGTGTCGGTATCTAAGGTCCACCTTCCACCCCACTCATGGAGACCTTAAGGGGGCATTCCCAAACTGCTCCCTGAAACTGCCTTCCTGGACTCTTTCCCTCCCTACACACCTCAGACCAAAGGCCGCCTTCTCTGTGGGCCGAGAGAACAAGAGGAAGCCTGGCCCATCAATTTTACTGACAAACTTACAGGAAAAGTCACAACTGGTCATTTAAAACATTATCTGTTAGAGCAGATAGGGGTATGCTACAGAATGGTAAACATAATTTGAATAAAGAAGACAGACAAAACTGGTATATTCACAAAAATCCCTTACTGCTTCAGAATATAATCCCTGGAGGCCCTTGACAAGAAAAAGCCCCCTGAAGAAAATGAGGGCACACACACAGCAGCAGGAGCAGGAAGGGATGGGTCTCCCTCTAAGTGCTTTTTCACTTCACCTTAAAAGAACGTGAAGCACCGCTAGGCATCTGGTCAACCACATCAGAGAACAAGAGTTACACACTGATCCTCCTCACTTTCCAGCTCCCTCTGCAAGGTTTAATCAGATATTTAATCAATCCTTAACCAAAGCAAGCAGTAACACTGTAACAATGTTAATCTAACCAGCTCTGGAGCCCAGCTGCCTGTAGTACTGCTCCCAATTCTGCCATGTGCTCAATGCTAAGTGACCTTGGGTAGATTTAAAAAAACAAAAAACAAAACCCCACAGAACAGAACTTCTGTATGCCTCAAGTTTATCTAGTAATATGGGGACAAATAGTGCCTGCCTTCTGTGAAGATAACTTATTTCATGAATATAAGAAGTTTTATACAGTGGCAGACACCTAGAAAGGAGCCTCTGTGTTTTCTATTATCATCCGTATCTTCACGTCCAAGGGCAGCAGGAGTTGTGCACCACGAAGTGGGTGACTTCAAACAACAGCAGTGTATTCTCTTACAGCCCAGGAGGCCGAGTGTCCCAACTCAGACTGTCAGCTGCACCATGTTCTTTCTTCTTTTCAAAAGCTCCGTGGGAAGAAGTTTCCTTGCTCCCTCATCGCTGTCTCTGCATCTCTTTTTCTTCTTATAAGGACACCAGCCTTCACCGATTTGGTTCCACCTTACTCCATTGTGAGCTCATCTTAACTAATTATATCTGCAAAGATACTCTTTCCAAATAAGGTCATATTCACAGGTATCAGGGGTTAGAAATTGCAGCTCTCTTTCTGGGAGGCACAGAGCAACCTGGACCAATGCATTGATACGTTGTGTGTCTTGGCACTGATTCTAATTCACAGGACCCTAGAACAGAGCAGAATTGCCCCCTAACAATTCCTAGGCTGTAATTAAAATGGCAGCAGTTTGTCAGGTCTTTTCTCCTTTAGAGTGGCTGGTGGGTTCAAACTGCTGACCTTGGGATTAGCAGTCAAGTGTTTAACCATTAAGCCACCAGAGCTCCTTGACAATGTGTTGGTTATTCTTCTTGTCATCTCTATCTCCAAAATGTCATGCAAATACACTGTCTCCTTGGCAATATTAGTTCCTTATTATCTCACGCAAAGACCATCTGCAGTATCTTTTTTTTTTCTTTTCTTCTTCATGGAGCTATAATTGAGACACCATAAACTGTGCATTTAAAATGAGGAATCTGATAAGTTTTGACATGTGTATACATGTGCAACCATCATCACAATCAAGATAATGAACATTTTCATCAGCTTCTCCCCTGCATGTCCTCATGCCCTGGGTAACCCCTCCTCCCCACCCAGCAGCCTCTGTCGACCCCTCCAGTGATTCTGAGCCCACTCAGGTTGGAAGACCAATGAATTCCGTGCACACAGATGGGACTACTGCCCCGCCTCCCTCCAACCCATCTCTCTTGGGGGCTTTTCCTCACTCTGATCTTTTTCTCTCGGTTTTTTTTCCTCTACTCAGACTGCAAGTTTGATGCCCATTATTAGACTATGACGTGAAGGAAGAAATACATGATATTAGCATTTTTCCATATTTGCTTTTGTTATAGGAAGGAGGAAAATGTTAATTTAAAAGCATTCTTTATGATTATTCCATTTTGCAGATGAGGAAATAGGGACCTTTAGGACACTGCCTCCCCTACCAAACCTTTTCTGGGTTCCAGTTCTTTGTTCTCTTTGTATGTTGTTTGTACTGTTAAGTCAGAATCAACCCATAGCTGACCTTCCAGTGGGTTTTCAGAGGCAGTTAATTACACAAGAGCAGACTGCCCTTTTTCTCCCACAAAGAAGCTGGTAGATTTGAACCACATGTACTCAGGATTGCAGTGCAGTTTCTTGCCACTAGGTCACCAGAGCTCCCTTCTGTTTGTATTTAAATATGTGTATGTCTGGCTTCTGGTCCTACTACAGTGAAAGCTTCGTGAGGTGACGTTGTGTTACTCATATTCTTCTTACCTCAAGCGACCACCACAGGCCCTTGTACAGGTAGGTCTCCAACCTAGGCTACCCCATCATTGCCCAGTGATGACCTGGGCAAATGCTCCTTTTGTTTGGTTTTGATTTGGTTTGTTTTTTTGCCCATGCTCATTGCCTTGGGACCAACTCGTAACTGACTCTCCAGCTGCTTTCCAAGGCTGTAAGTCACATGGGAGGAGAAGGCCCAGCAAGTCACTGGTGGATTCACTGGAGGACAGGTACAGCCTTCAGGTCAGTAGCACAGCTGGAGCGGGCACATGCTGATTTACGACACATTCTATCACCATGCACTGTCCTTACAAGGTCCTTTCTGAGGGATACATCTTATCGTTGGTAGTATGTACCACATACAATGTTGCAGTATGTAATCTGCTGTTATGACTCTCTTGCCAAACCCCAAAGACAAATAAAAGCCAGATTTCTAAAAACACTGATAATATAAGGCAATAATAATGAAAGGTTTTTAAAAATGAGGCATTCAACTTAAATCAGAACTGACTTGACAGAATTAGGACTGTCAAGACAGAATCCCATCCACAGGAAACTGGGATCACTTGTATCAGTTTGAATCTACTATGTATTTGTCTTTAGGAGTTGGTGTGAGAATGAGGACATCAATGAGTTACATATTGCCAACATTTTATGTGATATAATATTCCACATTATCATTCTACATCCCAGAACAATAGATACGATCAGTAAAGTATGTGCCACAGTCGTATTACTACAGATAAGATGGACCAAAAAGAGAAAGGAAAAAGGACTGTCACTAAGCAGTTAGTTGGTCATGACTTGGATACATCAAAGGTTAAGAACTATTGGCACCCAGTGGGAGTTTAGGATAAAATCCTGTCCATCAAGGCTGTCTCTCTCAGACCAACATCATGTCTGTGAATCATCGAGAATAGATTCCCCACCTCCCCTTGCTTCTTGATACGTGTTCTGAAAATTTCCCCAAATTTATAGTTTCTTAGCTAAGACCTTTCTTAGTACAGCCCTTTGTAACTCACACTCCCTCCTCCTCAATCTCAGTCGCACCAGCTGGCTCTCAGTTCTTTGGAAGCAACATACTCCTTCCTGGTCCCCGGCCTTAGCACACCTTCTTCGCTGCCTTTCATCTTGACTCTCTCTTATAATCTGGGTCTCGCCTTAAGGTGTTCTTCCATGAAGAGTCTCTGACAGCCAAGAGAACACTCCGCAGTCTCGACCGATGAGTGGCTAGGAGGTAGACGTGACTAACATTCTTGGCTGGTAATCAAAAGGTTGGGGGTTTGCTTCTACCCACAGACACCTCGGAAGAAGGCCTGGCAACCTAATTTTGAACAGTCAGAGCACAGGTGTGTTCTCACACACGTGGGGCTGCTAGGAGTGGGACCTGACTGGATGACAACTAACAACATCCCTCTCACAGGACAATAAAGGGCCTTGTGGTGTGTTCCCCATGCTGCCCCAGCACCAAGCCCAGACCTGGCACCAATGCAAGATGTAATCGTGTCATTAGTGACCAACACAATGATGACATACCAGGTTTCTCTAAATTCGCTTGGCCATCTCAGTTTCCATAATGGCCCTGCCTGCTGGCTTCTAATTGTTCTAGATCAGGTTGGCCTCTTTGGTAGATGCTTTAGCATCTAGTAATGCTCTAACAGAAATACCACACGTGGATGCCTTTATCACGCAGAGATTTAGTCTCTGAGAGTTTCAGGAGGTTTTTCTCATTGCCACAGGGTCAGAACTGATTCATCACTGACCCTTCTTTGAGCTTCTGAGATGTAAACTGCACAGGAGAAGACTGCCCATCTTTCTCCTGTACAGCGGCTAGTGGACTGAAACCACCAAAGAAGCAAGGCCTCTGGGGAAGCAGCACCACGCCCTACGGACTAGGCCAGCACAGGTGGCTTTGGGCAAAGGTCTCCTCATGGGCTCTGCAGGAAGGTGCTTATCTTCTTAGCATTTGCCTTCTGCTTCCCTAGACATCTCCCTCTCTCTTCCCCACCTCTGCTATGCTTGCTTGTTTAATCTCTTTTTTAGTTCAAAAAAGAGACTGATTCAAGATACACCCTACACTAATTCTGCCTCATTAATAGAACAAAGATAGCCCATCTCCAATGGGTGTATAACCACAGGCAGAAAGGTTAGGATTTACAACAAATATTTTGGAGAAATAAAATCCAACTCATAACAGAGCTTTTGTTCTCAGATCAACTGTGCTATTTTGACAACCACCTGCTTGTAGCGGTTTGGTTACTTTGTTTTTATGATGTTGCGCTTTCCACCAAGATACAGAGCTTGATGGTTTTTGTCTTGAGTGATAGTAACTTTTACAGATAATCTGTTTTGGGCTCAGACAAAGCAAATTTCATTAGGGTCCTAAAGGGATATGTTGGTATATCAAGGAAGTAATAACTGGTTCCAAAATTCAGAATTTTGCAACAGCCATTCAGGGTCAAAAGAAAGATTAAAATGGTACAACTGAAACCTCTCTCACCTCTCCAGTCTCCTTTTCAATCTTGCAACTACAAAGGCATTTGAGTTCAGAAGAAGGCAAAAAACAAACAAACAAAAAAAACCCACACACAAAACCCACCTGGGTGGCTCAGAACACTTTTCAGCAAAAATAGTAACTGTTTGTAACAAAAGCTGGTTCAAGAAGATTTCAGGTGATCCTTACCACAAGAATGCTGGGTTACTATTTTGTGAAGAGAGGGGTCAATGTCCTCTTCACAGGAGGAACATAGATTTCTCTTCTAAAACTGGACAGATTGCTGGATTGTTTGGGGTGGAAAATGAATACTTGCTGCTCAACCTATTTGCCTTTAACTGACTCTGGCGGAAAGTGTCTGAAAGACAGAATGGTGCAGATTTGACCCAAGCTATTTATAAGTTATAAAATAAAGTGTTTCTTACTGTTTGTAACCCCTGGTACTGGTGTGTCCGTCTCCAGGCTCCCTGCCTTCTCACCCTCCTCTTCCCCAGACATTAATAAAGTCTTTCATAGCACACACAAAAAAAGACAGAATGGTGGCTGCATCATCTCCCACTCCATGTCCGGCCCAACAATGGACCATCACCATTCCTCTCGGGAGCCAGCAAATGCCCAGGGGTGTCTAGCTGAAGCCACAGAGGTGAGAAGGCACAGGTGTGAGACACTAGTTCTTCTGTGTCTAAGGGTAGAGTTTTTCAAGGGGGAGGTGCACCCTGCAGGGGGATGCCAAGATGACAGTGAATGATGTTAAGGGAATAAATCTGAACACTGCCAAAACCTGGTCCTGCTCTCGTGTTCTCTCTCTTCTCTCTCTCTCTGTCTCTCCCTCTCTCTCCCTCCCCCCCCCCTCCTGCTTTGGGCTGTGCCTGAATATTGGACTGGAGCTGTTATGTGCTGTTGAGTCACCTGCAACTTTTCACGATCCTATGTACAACAGTCCTGAAGCCTGCCCTGTCCTGAGCCAGTCTCACTGACTCTGACACACCTACCCCCATTACCACAGTTACTGTATCCATCTCATCCAGGGTCCTCCTTTTCCGTCTGGGGTGCTAGGTGCTATACGTCAGCTCCTGATGGGTCCCATCTATTATCCACCACCTGGAAAACTACCCTTAACCAGTGAAAGGCACTCTGCTAAGAGTTTATGCCCACCTTGTGGACAAAAGATAGTCAATGCTTGATATGGGAGCTGCTGCTGTTATCTGTTGTCAAGTCGGAACTATCAGAGGCACTGAATCATGTGACAGGAGACTGTCTATCATTCAGTCATAAAGCATCTTGTGAATTAGAACCATGTACCTTTGGGGTTGCAGTGTAGCTTCTTGGCACTAGGCCAGTCCAACCCCCAAGTCTCGGGTTAGCTCTGTGCTATGCCATCCTCCCAAGCTCTTCAAGAACCATTTGAAGCTCAGCTTTCTCCCCTGTCCCGTGCCCCTTTCTCCCCACACCTGAATCAGGCAACACTCTTTGAATATTTCACTCAAGATCCTGGGAGTTAAGCATTCATGGAGTTTGGGGAGTATTCGTGGAACCTGGGAAGATAATAGCAGGTCTCCCAGTTCTCGTTTGTGAACCAAAAACTCAGAGAAAACCAGTTGTTGTCATGTGCTGTGGATGAGAGCCAAGACAAGTCAAAGTCCAAGTTAAAGACAGGGCTTATTTTCCTTTCATGCCTCATACACTGGAGAAATGGCATCTTGCTGGGCCTGGATGATAGATAGTCCCATTTCCTAAAAAGATCCTACAACAAAAAGCTGGTGCTGAGACTTCCTGGGTGCCACAGTACCCAAGTCGGTAAGGGAGCCATACTGGCAAGGCAAAATCAAAGACAAATAGAGATCGCTAACCCTGCACTGACAACCATCATATCTCGTCCAACCATATGCTTTATGGAATTTCAAACTCTCTTTACTTAGGGGCTCTTCAAGACTGTTGCCCCGATAGTAGGTGCAGTAGAAAAGTCTCTCCTTAATAAATGGTCTAGTTTCTTTCTCCTTTCCCCCTTGGGATGTACTGGAGTCCCTTCCTAATCACTCATCTTAGTGTAGACCTCTGGAGGACCACCCTCGACAGGTGTGCATTCAATGACACAAAATCTTCAAAAATCACAATTCTCATGCACATGTTTGCCATGAAAAGATCAAAGAGGCAAAACATGACTCTCTGGCCAAATTAGTAGTAACATACTGATCAAAAATGCTTAACTCTTGGACAAAGGATCTTAACATTTATAGAGTTGCAAATCAGTGGTCCAACATAGCCCAAGAACTTTTGAAAACTCTCAACACTAAGCTACTTTCTGTGCATTTGTAACTGCTGGCTAGTGCTGTCGAGTCAGAACGAATTCATGGCCGATCCTGCAGGGGTTCTCAGAGGCTGTAAATCACACAGGAGGCGATTTCCCATCTTTCTCCTTCTGGTGGATTTGAACCACCTACTTTTGTGTTGACAGCACAATTCCTTATCCACAGTTTATTTTGTACCATTGAGTCAGAACCGATCCATAGCTGACCTTCCAGTGAGTTTTTAGAGGCAGATAATTGCACAGGAGATTGTCCATCCTTCTTCTATAGAGCAACTAGTGGATTTGAACTGTGTGCCTTTGAAATTACAGCACAGTTCCTCACCACGAGGCCAAATCCACCAGCTAGAGCTCTCTAATATTAACTTTCATAAATCTTATAGCCCCGTCCATCACAGCCATATTTCACATATTGGATTTATGACAGTGTTCAAATATTTTTATGTGGCTTGTTTCAAAGCTCCAATTTCAATGTACCATTCTTCCTTCTCTGACTTCCTCTTAGAGTTCACTGGCATATGAGTCCGTGAGGATGAAAACCCCAATGAATTAATCAAAGGAAAAATGTTCTGTTTCCCCCATTTAGAAATTCATTGAAATATAGATGAGGTCCATCCTGAACAGCAGGACGTTCTGAGAAAGCCATCAGCCTAAATGCCTTTATGAATAACTATTATGTTAGAAGCGCAAAGGATCTTACATTTCAGCAAGATGACTAGTCAGGCCATCGGGGGCATATAATGAATGTAATGTGGGTCTATACATTTTTCTGTGCTTAGATGGGTCCATAAAATATTCTTTCAATTTGTACCACTGTGGACAATGTGTACACGGATTCATCCACTGGCTTCACCATCTATCAGCGATGCTCCTTGAAACTGAGTTAGAGACTTCCAGAAGCTGCTTTTGCATAGCCTCCAACGTACAATGTCAAGTGCAAAACAATTACAGTGTCAGCACGACCACAGCATCCTGTGATGGTTTACTCGTGAGAACTGGTAACTCGCACTCAGAGAAAGCTGAGCCAGTGTTGCCACAAACACATATCATGAAATGAAGGCCACAGAGGCCGTTAAAAACAGATTAAGCAGGACTGGTAGTAAGTATTTTTTTTAAAAGGCCAAAAATTGAGTTTTCCATTCTTCCTACTTGCAATCAGAAGTTTAAAAGGAAATCTTACCAGTATTCCTTCTTCTTTAACTATTATAAATTGTTTCTTTTTTTTTTATTAATTTTAATAGACATTTACAGGTTATGGATTTCCATTCATTCATTGCCGTATAAATTGTTTCTTGTTATGTAAAAGTATTTAAGTGAATTATTTAAAAATATATATGCATTAATACAGTTTGCTTATGGTCCTAAGGAGCTTTTGTAGCCATCGGCAAGCAGCTGCACTGCAACCCAAAAGGCACGCGGTTCGAGGCCACCAGCTGCTCTGCAGGAGCCCGATGGGCAATCTCTTCCCATGCAATGAACTGTCCCTGAAAACCCACTGAGGGTCAGCTATGGGTCAGTTCCAACTCTAAGGTACAGAACAAACACAAAACATACGGTCTTAAAAAGAAGAGATGTTAAATACCATTGGTATATTATTATAAGTGCTTGAAGAGCTATAATGAACACACCAATTTATTTGTCTAAAGTTATTTAGTGGGTAAACATTGTTAGGGGACATCAAGCTGACTCCAATTTATAATAACCTCTGTGCAGGGAAGAATTAACTGTCTTACAAGGTTTCCTTGACTCAATTCTTTCTAGAAACAGAACATTAGCAGTCTCCTGTGGTGCCACTGGGTGGATTTGAACCACTACTCCTTCAGCTGGCAGTAGGGTGTTTAACTGTCGTGCTACAGTGACTAAGCTAGTGACCAAATTAAGTAGTCTTTTTCTTTTTCCTCTAAAAGTTGTTGGTTAGGAAATTAGTATTTCTAATTAGTAATTAGTATTACTTCATGTAAAGAACTTCTCTGTCTCTGTCCCAACTGCATGAAAGCAGTCTTTTTCCCAAGGGCAAAATATAGTAAAATAGTATCTACTATAGGGTGTTCTTGTCTAGATCACTCACAAAGACACAAGAGAAAAAACAGATAAGAAGCTGTGTCTCCCAAACCATGACAAGACTCTCCTCCTGGACAAAGGACCAGGCTAAGGAATTTCAGCTGTGGTAGAGCGCTTCTACCAGCTCGTCTTATTCTAAAATCAAATGGTAGCTTGTCAATGCAAGTAGAGCATTACCCAAGAAAGATGCAGACCAGTAAGTGGTCCAGGAACAAAGCTGGACGGGAGGTCCAGAGACCCAGGGCATATCTGGCTGTGTTAATAACCAGTTCTGTCACCTTGGATGCAAAGTCACGAAGTTACCACAAATGGGAAGGATTCAGAGTCAACAGGTAATGGAATAATCTGAGTTCCAGCCAGTTCCAAAATTATAAGGATTTTTCCCCCTCTTCTTTTTAAAATTATTTTTCTCATTCATGTACATTGTTTTTTATACAATCTTTCATTTACATCGTATTTTGATCATGCATATTATAGGGTTATTTTCCCTTATATTACTAACTACATTCTTGAAAGCATCATGGCTTGTGCCCTAATTTCCCCATTTTTTAATTGAGATTTTAATGGAAGTTTATACAGAACTTGGATTTCCATTCATTCATTGTTGCACACAAAATGCTAAGATTTTTAAGATAGTCCCTTTAATATCTGAGCATTGTTTAAGTTCAATGGCATTCATTGAAGCAGATCTACGAAATTGGAAAGCCGTGTCTACTTCCTCCATCTCCAACACAATGAAGTAAGACTGGCGAAAGGCAGGAAGGATGTGCCCTGTGTGATGTGCAAATGGTCCCCTCAGTGACAGGAGATTCTGTATGTCATCCATCCCCACAGGATGCCCAGTATCTTAAGGAGAACACGGAGCAGATTATCTCCAAAGTTTTCCTATCCTGTGCTGTTCCACTGAAAACCATTATCTATTTGCCTTAAGTAGGAACATTCTAAAGTCAGAACAGCAAAAAGATGGAAATATTCCAAATACTCATCCATGGATAAGTGGGTAAATAAATATGGCATTTACATATGATGGAATCCTACAGAGTGTTTTTTTTAAAAAAAAAAACAATATTGAATGTGCATCTCATAACATGGATGAACCTGGAGGACCTAAATAAGCTGAGTTAAATTAGCAAATCACAAGAATTGTATGAAACCACTATTAAAAAAGGTCAAGAAAAGACTTTCATGCTGAGACAAACAGATTTTGAAGGCTACCAGGAAAGGAGACTAAATCACTGACTACAGAGCAGATGCATATTAAGTTGAATGAAGGCAAAAATAATATACAATATGAGGGAAGTCAGCACAAAATGATCACACAAAAGGAAGATGGTGGAAGGAACACAAGAGCTGAAGGCTAGAGAGGTAAATACTATTACATATCCAGTGATCACGGTATCTGGTGGGTGAATGCTTGGACAGGCACACAAGTAGAATGTTTTACTTCTAATTTTGGTAATTTGAAGTACTGGGGGAATTTGCTCTTTTTGTGGATACAATTTAAGGCAGAAAAAGGTCGTAGCTCTGAACTCTAGAACACAAATTAAAGGCTAGCCCCTGGGGCAGAGAACACCCTGCCACCTTAAACTGCTTATCCACCTGTAACAGACAACGGCAGTCAGAGGGGTGACAGGGAAGGTATGGAAAAATCAACGAGGACTCACTTTGACAGACAATTCTGGGTGCAGAATACCTGCCACAGGTAATAAATCACTTCATTTAAGTTTATCTTTTTAGCACTGCACCGTGGATTATACCCATATATCACTTCAGCTTCTCTTTTCTGCCCTGTTGACAAAGGACAAATTGAGAAGGATGGTGAGAAAGCTGGGAGAAAAAGGGAAGAGCTGAGGCTGGTGTAGTACCAGGAATGGCAAAAACACTAAAGTGAGGTCGCTATTCTCCGTGTTGTCAATTCTCTTGGTAAAATCTTTGGGAGCTTCCTGGAATTCACCAATCAAGGCAGCATGAGAAGATAAAGGCAGATTTCTTTCCAAAGGCCTCAGGACACAACGTAATAATCTGATACCAAGAAGATCTCACACACTTTACTTTTCTACTAATGGGTGAGTTCACGGGCTGCACTGACGACACTGCTTAGAAACTGGGGCCCTGAGGAGCCTCCAAAAACAGGACTCAGGGCAGTCAAGGGGACTTTAGTCATATGGCAGACTAAGATAAAGCTTATAAAACAACAAAGAACATTCCCCTACAAACATTTCAATCTGTGTGCTCAGCAAACAATCTGAGAGGCAGCATATATGAAGAATATGGCATTGTGAGTGAAGATTCACCAACAACCGACAGCCTGGGTGTGGTCACTGAGAATTCTCTGGTCTCTAAGGCAAGTCCAGGGTGTGATATTTGAGACTTTCAATCAACAACACTTCCCAAAGCTGGAGAGTTGAGCTACACATTCTCACAGCTGCCATGAGGATGGAAAAGCAGTACTTTAAGAGATAACAGTTGAGGATTTACACTTGTGAAAGCTAGGTCTCTTCAGTGAAGAGAAGCACACCGAGTTCTGTGCATAATTAATCACATTAAATCTATACATACAACAGTGAAACTAGAAAACATCAATAGTAAGGAGAAAACCTTCAAGCTAACCAGAGGAAGTCAAGAACTTGCCGCAAAGACAAGACAACCAGGCAGATGAAAGGCTTCTCGGTAACAAAAGAGAACCCAGAAGACAAATGGAAAACAGTTTCCAAGGGTTCAGCAAAGAGGCTACATGTAAATAGCTTTACTAGAGTCGTTGAGGGCTGAGAACAAAACAGGGAAATGTTTTCAAATAAGGACGAAGCGTGTTTGCCACTTGGAATCGCTTGCTAAAAGGTATAATCTAGACATGAACATTTTTACTTAGAGGCAATACAGTTATAAACTAAACTAGAAAGTAATTACATATAATCAATGGTGAGAGAGGATTTGGACAAACAGATACAGTTTGGACTTTATAAAATAACAGACAGTGAGCAAAATAAAAATATAGCAGAACACAAAGAACGGGGGAAGGAATAAAACACTAAAAAAAAAAGAACATAAACAAGAAGATAATTTTTTTACTTGCTAGTTAAGCATGCATGACAATCAAGCAAGTAGAGGGAAGACAGCGTGGAACTGATAAAACTTCATTCAATAAAAGACTAGGGTGGGGGGAATGGCTGGAAAGAGAAAAAAGGGCCAAATAAGAATATTGAAAGTTTTTAAGGGAGCTCTGGTGGCCCACTGGTAAGAAGTTGCGCTGCAATCTCAAAGGCCCATTCAAATCCACCAACTGGTCAGGGGAGAAAGGTGGACGATCTCCACCCACGTGATTAACTGCCTCTGGAAACCCACCAGAGGGTCAGCTATGGGTCAGTTCTGACTCGATGGGACACAACAACAACAACAACTGCTACTTCACCAGGCACGACGATCCTTCTCTAGGTCCCTCCTTATAACATGTCCAAAGCAGGTGAATTGAAGTCTCACCATCCTTGCTTCTAGGCAGCATTCTGGCTATATTTCTTCCAAGATAGATCTATTCTTTTTGGCAATCCATGGTATATTCCATAGTCTTCACCAACACCACTACTCAAAGGCACCAATTCGTCTTCAGTCTCCCTAACCCATTGTTCCCACAAAGTTTCTGCTGTTTACAAGAGGTACATCTAAAATAAAACAAACTCCGAGTGTCATCAAAATGAGATCAAACAAAATCATTGTTAGACTTGTCCCCATATTAGTTCTTGCTCGTTGAACAAGGTACTTAAATCTGTTGGATCTATTTTATCATCTATAATGAACTTATTTTTTAATCTATAACATTTTTTTGAAGACCAAAAGCAAAATGTTAGTAACATTTGTTCAATGTCTGTGGGTACAGAGCAATGAGTGATACTGTTATCTTTACATTTTTATACATTTGTCTCAAAAATGGGAAAATGTAGGCAGCTCTGTTGGCCTAGTGGCAAGATGCTGCACTGCAATCCCAGAGGTACGTGGTTCAAATCCACCAGATGCTCTGCTGGAGAAGGAGGGGGCAATCTCCTCCTGTACCAGTCAGATCTCATTTGATGGTACACGTAAAAATAATACAATAAAAATGAAGGGAAAAAAGTTAAGGGAAAAAAAGGGAAAATGTTCATTCTTTATATTCACAAATTCAATAATCATGTAAAAATATGAGAGCAAAGCAGATGACAGTTAATAACCTCACATGCCATGGGAGATCAGGATGAAATAGTCAAATGTGGGCAAGCCAGGACCTACATAGGGAGGAAACCATCAGAGAAGAAGGATAGCTTCTTAATAAAAGAATGATAGGAAGGAGGTTAGTGCCCCGTCAAAAGCAGCAAGCTTTTAAGACCCAGAAAATAAGGCAGTCCCACCAAGTCCTGGCTCTCACAAATTTTACCTTCCAGGGCACTTTTGTGAGATGCATCAAAGTCTCAAAATTGCAGCCACTCTTTAGTGTAGTGATTAAATTCCTGTCATGTATCCTAAGGAAATAATCAGAGATGTGTACAGATATGTAAATAGTAGTTTATAACCTACTTAAGTCTCATGGGGGAAACCTGAGAGCCATTTTAATGCCTAACCTTAGGGACCTTGTTTAGTAAATTTTAATTTATCTGCATGAATCGAATCCACCAGCTGATCCTACGGGAGAAGGATGGTGGCAACACAAGCCACTCAGAAGCGTGCTGATCCAAGTGGATTCTCAGAAGGCAACACCACTGTGAAAGCTGAGATGCTTTGGAGAAGGTGGGTGTGTCTACCATGATGATAGAAAATACTTCATTTAAATGCCAATAAAAGAAAAATATCCTCCTGAAATTAACCCGTCTTCTCATCAATAAATGTATATTACAGAAAATTACTTTTAAATATTTGTAGAAATGTGTTTTGTTCTATAAGCACCTCAGGAGCCCAGGTGGCTAAGTGTGCTATGTGTCTAGCTGTTCCTGGAAAGGTCAGTGGTTCAAATCCACCAGCAGCTCTCAGCAAAAAGGATGAGCAGTCTGCTTCCATAAAGATTCATTTACAACCTTGGAGACTGAACACTCACCACGAATGTGAGTGGATGCAATGGCTGTGGGTTGAGCTTGGCTGAAACTGTTATAGGAAACACGAGTTGATGCCTGATGTAAGTGGAACAGATGAGGGCCGGCATGGCGGCAGTAATCACCATTCTGAAGTGAATTCCCCACACTTGGAAGAACAGAGCAATGATTACACAATTATCTCTCTATCTATTCCAGGAACTCTCGCTGTTGTCATGTGCCACCAAGCCAATGAGAACTCAGCAACCCTGTGAACAACCGACCTGAGCCTTGCCCTAGCCTGGGTCATCCCCCCACTGCTGCCATGCTCGAGCTTATCCTTCCAGTCTCTGTGTCAAGCCAGCTGGGTGAGGGTCTTCCTCTCTTTCTCCGACCCTTTCTTCCCCAGCGTGATTTCTTAGCCATTCAGAAACCGAGCTTCTTTCCTCCTTTTGTCCTGTCTATAAGTGATCCATCTTACTTTTCACCAGAGGTAAGAAAGTAAAACTTATGGCGAGCCCTGGTGGCCTAGAGGCAAGAAGCTGCAATGCAATCCCAGAGGTGAGCGGTTCGAATCCACCAGATGGTCTATTGGAGAAGGAGGGACAATTTTCTCCTGTACCAGTCAGATCTGATTTGACAGTACACACACACACAAAAATAAAGTTTAAAAACTTTAAAAAAAGAAAGTAAAACTTAGTTCAGTCAGTTTACTATTTCTTAGAAACTCGAAGAGAAAGTTGGCTCAAAATAGACTTGATTTGTATCATCTCCAGAGTGGATTTATCAGTATTTCCTGTTGTCAAAAGAAACAGAGACTTGGTTGCACACATTACTGGTCAGTTTTATCCATTCATGCCACCAAGTAAGTACTTAGCACCAGAACCATGTTAGATGGACTAGCTCTAAAACCACCCACTGACAAACCTAAGCGTATGTTATCTAACACTGTGCATTCCATACTGGAGAGCAGTTCTAAAAGACTACAGGAAATGCACATTCAAGCCACACTGAGACATCCGTACATACACACTAGAAGATCTATCATCAAGAGGCCACGTAATGCCACATGTCATCAAGGAATAGGAGAAAACAAAACCCTCAGATGTTGCTGACTGGAATGAAAAGGCAACAGCCCCTTTGAAAAATGTCCTGGCAGCTTCTTCAGAAGTTAAGCATATGCCTAGCATACAATTCTACTCCAAAATATCTACCCTAAAGAAATGGGAAAATGCATGCCTATACAAAGATTTATTCACACAAAAAAATCAATACAGCATTATTTGTGATCATCTCAGATGGAAACCACCCCAATCAATATCCATCAATGAGTAAATGGATAAACAAAATGCAGTCCATCTCTACAACAGAACAGGACTCAGCAAGCAGGAAAAACCAACTTCTATCTGTTCAACAACATGCAAGAACCCAAAATCACTCTGTTGATTGAAAGAAGCCAGGATCATACATAACAACCTATTCTGATTGCATATGAAACTTCTAAAAAGACAAAATTACAGAGACAGTAAAATAAATCAATGACTGCCAAGCATTGGAGAGGGAGTGAAAATTAGCTACAAAGAAGTCCTAGTACTGGCTATACATAGTAATTGTATAAATTACTAAGACTCATCACTCGGCCAGGTTCAAATTGTCTTCCTGTCAAACATTCTTCTAGGTGGTATAGCACTGGTCTGTGTGTTGCTGTACAGAGGTAACTCGTGGTTGCTGTGATGCTGAAGCCAGTGACAGTGATGTGCTAATCGTGGGACAGTGTTGGCTGGAGCTTCCCGACTAAATCAAGCCTGGAAGCAGGAGCGGCATCCACTTCCAAAATGGCTTGCCTCCGGAAACTCTATGTACGAACAGTGCTCAGGCTGTTCGTTCACAGGGTCGCTATGAGTCGTCTACGACTTGACGGCATTAAACAACAACCACAAACATCACTAAGGTAAAACCCACAATTTCACTTGAAATTGCTATGACATGTAAATTAAAGCAAGTAAAGTTAAAAAGGAAAAGTGTTCAGGAGGCCTGAATTGTTCTTGCTGTTGTTGTTGTTGTTAGGTGCTTGTGTTGTTAGTCAAGTATGACTCACAGCAACCCTATGAACAATAGGCCTGAATCCTGGCCTGGCCTGTGTCATCCTCATCACCTCTGATAACCGGATCCCACTGCTTCAGTCATCATGTCAGTCAGCTTACTGGGACTCTTTCGCTGGCCCTCCACCTTTCCAAGCATGATATCCTTTTCCAAGGAATAGCCTTTCCAAGCAACATGTTGGAAGTATGAGAGACAAAGCTTTGTCATCCTTGCCTCCAAAAAGCACTCTGGCTGCACCTTTTCCAAGACATATCTGTTCATTGTTTTGTCCATCCATTGGATATTCTGTAATCGTCTACACCACCAAAACCCCAAGGCATCAATTCTTTTTTGGTCATCCTTAGTCATTGGCCAGCTCTCAAATGCATAGCAAGTGATTGAAAAGATCATGGTCTGAATCAGGCTTCAACAGAGACAGATACTTTGAGGTAATATTGTGATATCTTGAAAACTACATTGAGGTGTAGGTTTAACACTGTGTAAAGGTGCAGAAGAAGACATGGAAACTCAGGTAACAACTAGGAAAGGAAAAAAGATACTTGTGATTCAGGGAGGCAAGATAAATGAAAGGATAGATGCTAAAATGTTGGCCCTTCATCTCCTAGGTGATAGGAAGTCTTTAAGGAATTCTAAAGAGATGAGTAACAATCAAATTTGAGTTTTGGAAAGTGGACTCTGGGGAGAGCATGCAGAGAAGATAATTTGGAGACAAGGAGGCAAAGTGAGAGGCGACAAACAACAATATAAATATAAAACAACAGCTATAAATGAAAACAGTGCTGTGCATTATGTGGGTAGCTGCAGATGAGAGATATTTGGGAGATAGAATAAACTATCTCACTTCTAAGGAGGTGATGGGAAAGAAAGAGAGGGTAGCTCCCAGGTTTCTGGGCCACATAATTGGCAAAGAAGGTGGTATCACTCCAAAAGAAAAGGACCCCAGGTGCAGAAGCTGGTGTCGAGGAAGGTGACAGTAAATTCTGGCTCAGACAAGTTAAGTCAGAGTTGTCCAGAGGATATTCAGGTACAAATAGCCCATGAAGAGTTGAAAAATAGAGGAGTCTGTGTCTTAGGGAATCATTAGAGATAATTTAGGGAATCACTAGCTAAAAAGGATGGCTGCTGAAACCACTGATGTGTCAAAATTCCTACTGGATTATTACAGATACAAGTTTTGGCTCCAGATTAAAATAGCCAAGAAGAATTTACTTTCCCTGGCATATCTGAAAAGACAATAAGGAAATGCCTCTTCCTTGGCTGCAGTACTCATTGTCATTGTGTTCACAGGAGACCATGAACAGATTTTTATAGACTTAGTGATAGTAAAACAAACATGTGAAAGATGGTGATCAAACGGCCAATGGAGAGTGTAATAGTAGAACATCCGAGAAGCAATTTAGGCTATTCAGAATGTGTTATCTAGAATACAAGGTGCAAGCCTTTGAAGTGCACACATCACTAATACACATGTTACTCTTCTCGGTCACGTTCAGAGTTGCTGAGTCAGGATTTCCTATATTATCGCCCTCAATTCACACACAAATATCCAAATGCTTATCAGCTCTACCACTCCTCTCAGTAAGCATTCTGTGTAAATCAGCACCTTGGAGACTTGCCTTTTTGGAACTTTCCCAAAGCCTCAAAAATGAAGAGGTTAACACATTTCACACAATATTGCACAGGGTCTCAAAGAAATGCAGACAAAAGTGCAGTGAGCTAAATGCCAGGGAATTCGGGTTCCACCCTCTGTTCTTCCACTACGGACAAGTTAATTATGTTTGCCTGTTTCTCTGTAAGCGCCAATGGGAATACAATGCACAGGAAAGATTTGAAAAACCTGCCGGTGTTGTAAAATGCACAGTAATACTGCTTGAGAGTTGGCTGAACCATACACAGGCATCTCCACTGAGTGTCTGAGGCTGTGTGGGAGGAGAATGCCCACCTTTCTCCAGAGGAGCCGCTGGCGGGTTACTGGGTTCCAAGTGGCAGATAGAGACCACCTTTCGGTTTGCAGCTCCACTCCCTGTGCACTATGCTAGCCAGAGCTCCCTAGACTTGGCGCTGCTGTTGTTGTTCTGAACTGAATCACAGCTGACCGGCCATTCAGTGGGTTTTCAGAGGCAGCAAATCTTGCAGAGCAGATGGTAGATTCGAACCACATGCATTAGAGTTGGCAGTGCAATGCCTTACCACTATGCCACCAGAGTGGAAAACCAAATTGGCACCAGGGGAATAAAGCAGAGTGAACCGTTCAAAGTCCCATGTGTACCAAAGGACTAAACTTTCGAAAGGAACTAAATTAGGTTTTTAAAGAACCTCCTTCATACTTGACTGTTCCGTCAATTAGTAGCACACAACTATTTCACTGTGCCCTTTTCCAAACCCAAACCGAGAAAGTTGTTGAGTTTCAGGTTGTAATATTAAAGTGGTGACAGTGGTGGTACAATAGAGTCAGAACCAACCCATAGCTGATCCTCCAGCAGGTTTTTGGAGGCAGTTAATCGCCTGGGAAGAGACTGCCCATCCTTCTCCCATGGAGCAGCTGGTGGCCTCAAACTGCGTGCCTTTGAGATAGCAGCGCAGCTTCTTGCCACTCGGCCACCAAGTCCTTGTGTTAAAAACACCTCCCAACAATACTAGATGGAGAAGTCCAGGTCACAGAGATAAGTCAAGAAGGTCTGAAGGCAGGCAGTCTGGTGGTTAATAATCACCGCTAGGTGTCTTTTCAAAGACAAGGCAGACAGTGCTGCCCAGCAGGTGGGGGAAGAGAGAGCTTACAGGTGGGGTGAACCCATCACTGAAGTGGCAGTAGCCACAGCTGGCCCCCCCCCCGAGAGGAACCAGAGAGGTGAAGGCGCCCCCACCCCAATCCTTCCTCCTCACTCTTTCTTTTATCCACATCTGACAACTAAGTTTATTCTTTTATTGTTGTTGTGTGCCAGAGCATCAAAACCAACCCACCGCTGTCCCTTCAGCAGGTTTTCAGAAGCAGTTAATCGCATGGGAGAAGACTGCCCATCTGTCTCCCACAGAGCACTTGGTGTCCTTGAACTGTGTGCCTTCACTATTGCAGCACAGCCTCTTGCCACTAGGCCAAGTACTCACGTTAAGAAAACACCTGCCGAGAACGCTAGATGTCATGTAAAGCAAAGACAGGAAGATTTTTCTCTCTCCCGCTTGCTTCAAAGTGTTTTTTAAAAAATATTCTGCTCACTGTCACTGAGTCAGAAGAGACTCATAGCTGGCCCTCCAGCAAGCTTTTCTGGGGGCAGAAAGCTCATGGGAAGAGACTGTCCATCCATCTCGAGTGGAGCTGCTGGTGGATTCTAAGAACCACTGGGACCCCCTAGAGACCATGCCACCAGGGCTCCCTTAAAAAAACCTTTTAAACACACACACAAATATTCTCTTAGCTACTGATGTGTTTCTTTACTTTTACAAAAAGAAAAATGCCTCTTCCACTTAAACTTTTTTTTAATTCCAGTGGCAGCTTAACAAATAAGCCTGAGTCTTCTGCCTGTCCCTGCAGGATCGCAGCAAGACTTCAGAATGGATGATTATAATCCAACAGGCCAACAGGCCCCAGATGAAGTTAACAATCCTCGCTCCATGTGATGTGTCAGTACCTACAAAAATAATCACCTGTGTCAATTTTCATTTCTTCCAAATACCAAGCCTTTCTGAATGAGAACACAAGAGAGTGGAAAATGCAGATTAGTATAAACTTTTCTTATATCAACATGCACATTCTTTAAACAGCACTAAGGTGGGGGGGTGCAACCAAATGCTTTTTTAACTGCTTGGGTGAAAATGCACATGGGGTGGGGCAGAGGAGCAAAGAGGTAGAAGTGTTAGCACTTTAAGGAGCAGAGTGATGAAATGCTGTGTGGAGCTACATGCATGTCTGCAGCTCCGAGTTTTGACTGTGGATGGTGAGAGACGACTTCTCACCAGAAGGAAATATCCCACAGAAAACACTAGAAACCAGGCTGGCTGTTCCAGGGAATTTAATTGTACACCTTGCCCAGTAAGAGATTCCTGGACTTACTCTGGGTCCCAGGTGGAGTACAGATCAGGCTGCTAACCAAAAGTTCAGCAGTTCGTATCCATCAGCTGCTCTGAGGGAGACGGATGGTCAGTCTCCTCCCATAAAGATTTACAGCTTCAGAAACTCGATAGAGGGTCACTATGAGTCAGAACCGATCTGACAGCATGGAGTGGGTAGGTACGCTGTACTTTTTTCTAGTTCTCTCAGTTTAAATTTTTTTTAACAAATCTTTACCAAAACCAAAATTATTTCTTAATGAGATTCTGGAAGTTTCTATTCTATGGTGTGATTGCCTCATGAAGCTGGCACCCACGTTCAGCTTCCTTTCTATTTCTTTGGATTCAGAATTCTCTCCTCTCCTCTCCTCTCCTCTCCTCTCCTCTCCTCTTCCTCTTCCTCTTCCTCTTCTCTTCTAGGCAGGAAAGGATCTAGTGAAGTTGTGCCCCAGTTTCAGAAGGCACAGAAAGAATAAGTGCTAAAGCAACGTGGAGAATGCAGTTTGAGGTCTGGGCAAAAAAAGTAACTAAACAAAGATACCTGGAGTCTCACTGGAGCTTGTGGAGCAATTCAAGCCTGTGGCTCCCAGTGTCTAAACAATGGCCTCTATTTATGCACAGTTCAAAAGACCTCATTGCATCAGAAGGCACCTTCTAACTGCAGCTAATTCTCCAAGCAGCAGAAATCCACTCGGTGAATAACAAAGCTCAGCTCTGTTAGTCATAAGGATTAAACCCCGCAGGATACAATGCACAGTTGCCAGGTCATCTTAGTGTAGGGCCAAGCTTGGAAAACCCAGTTCTCATTTCTCTTCCTCCAAAGACTGGTAGTTGTACCAGTTTCTTTCAAAGCACCTGTCACTTCTTTTCAGCACAAAAGGAGAAATTAGTGAACAAGAAGAGTATTTTTTTAACAAGGAAAGTATTTTAAGAGGCAGAGTTGAAAGGCACACATTTTGTGAAAATAGTTCTCAAAAAGAACATATTATTACAGGACTTCGTGCTTGGAAAGGTGGAGGGTTGGTGAAAGAGAGGAATGAATACTTTGAAATGGATGGACTGACACAATAACTGCTTCAATGGGCTCAAGTGTGTCAAGAAGTGTGAGGCTGGCACAAAGCAGGCCAGCATTCAGATCTGTTATTGACAGGGTTGCTATGAGTCATACTCGACTCGATGGCACCTAACAACAACATGTAAATATATACACAAACCGAAGCCATCTAGTCAGTTCTAACTCATGGTGACTCTGCAATGAGTCTCCATTGCTGTAAATCTTTGGGGAACAGGCTGCCATCTTCCTGCTGCCAGGTGGCTGATAGATTCAAACCATTAACCTTTTGATTTGCTGCCAAATCTATTAAGCATTATGCAGTAAGGGCTCCTTGTTATTGTTGTTGTATACTGTGGAGTCGAAACTGATCCACAGGCTGATCCTCCCGTGGGTTCTCAGAGGCATGGCAGGGGATTGCCCACCCTTCTCCAGCAGAGCAGTTGGTAGATTCGAATTGTGTGCCTTCAGGATTGCAGCACAGCTTCTTACGACTAGGCCACCAGAGCTCCCTAAGTGTCTCCAAGAGCTCTTTAAGTGTATATTGTTGTTGTTGTTGATGACTGCCTTCAAGTTGAGCACAATTCACAGTGACCCTATGAGCAAAAGGCCTGAAGCCCCTCTACAGCTATTGACATTTATCAAAGTTCATAGTTTCCAGAGCCATGTTGTTTAGGAAGTGGCACAAGCTTGTCCTTTATCTCAGGATGGAAATTCAAGTCGGCCCAGAGAGAATGTAGAGAAAGCACCAGAATGGATGCAGAAAGCTCAGCAGAACTTATTCTACCCAACTAAATCGTCACTTCCAGGCCAAGAGTCCTGTGTCCCTGTTCTCTTGTGTCATTTGACACTTAGCACAACAAGTTCCTGGTAACTATTCAAGTGGGAAAGAGGAGCTCCCCCAGCCAAAGCCCACATGACTGCAGCCCACCCTGCCATTTCCAGCTCCTACGGCCTCTGTCACGGAAGAGCAGGCACGCTGATGAATATTCAACAAGTCTGAGACATTCAAGATGACTAAGACCCCAAGAGTCTAATCAGTCATTTTCGTGACACTCTTCTGTCATTTTCCCTTCTCATTTTCCATTCTTTGGAGAAAGGAGACAAACAGAATGGATATGAGGCACTGTGTCCTCCCTAGGTGAGCTCGGACTGAAAGATCAGCTGACAGAATGCATGTGCAAGCGTGGAGGGACACTGAAGAGAATAAATGAGCTACTCCCAGTTTTCTGTACCACACGCTGCCATGAATCGGATTGCATCCCCTGGAATGTGTGTCAACTTGACTGGGCCACAGTCTCGGTGGTTCAGTCATCACATGATGACGGAATCTGACGATGTGGTCACCTCTCACAATGTGTTCAGGTAGGATCTGTCAAGCAGTGGTAAGGAGATCAGGTGGAATGCAACACCCTTAATCATGTCATGGTCACGGTCTCATGTAAGGAGTTTTCCTGGGGTCTGGCCTGCATCACACTTTATCTTTTTTATTATTATTATTATTTTAGTGTGTGTGTGTGTGTGTGAGAGAGAGAGAGAGAGAGAGACAGACTACCATCAAACTGGATCTGACTGGTACAGGAGGAGATTGTCCCTCCTTCTCCAGCAGAGCATCTGGTGGATTCGAACCATACAACTCTGAGACTGCAGTGCAGCTTCTTGCCACTAGGCCACCAGAGCTCACCTATCACACTTTATCTTTTTTTTTTTTTCTTTCATAAAAAGGCAGTAGAATGAAAGAGGCTTGCTATGTTCTTTGAACTCAAGGTCCATGCTCTGAAAATCTCCTAGATCCAGGGAAAGACTGATGTCAGGTGTAGAGCTCTCCAAGGAACGCCAGACCCGCAGATACTGAGATGAGGACCTTCCTGCAGAGATGACATCATGGTCACCTTCCCCACAGCTCTGAATTCCAACTGCTAGCCTCCCAGACTAGAGGATTCTGTCACGCCATCCACTGTGGGTTAGGGCAGCACCAGATTCTAGCAGGAGCCCCACTTGCACGCTGCCTGCATTAGCTTCAGCTGTGACACGGGCCTAGATGGCCTCATCGCCAACGAGCAAACTGGTGGCGGAGGACGAGCAAGGTCGTGGGCAGTGTAAGTGACAATAAGGAGGATGCGTCACATGGCTGAATCACCAGGTGCTCACAATGCCCTCCAGAGACCCACAGTGACCAAAGGGACCTCAATAAAGAAAAGCCTCTACGAGGCTTAACACCTGGATGTTTTTGGGAGCAGGAAGAGAAGGCTGAGTCGCTCAGAGAGGAAGGTAAAAAAAGATGGCAACTTGCCATCTATAGAGTGCCACTCCGGGTGGTGCAAATGGTTAACACTCTTGGCTGCTAACTACAGGGATGGTAGTTCAAGTCTGCCCAGGGGCATCTTGGAAGAAAAATCTGGCAGCCTGCTTTCAAAAAGTGAGACGCTGAATTTGAAAAGCCTACACAACATAGTTTGACTCTGACACACACGAAGGATTGTCTTAACAACAACAGGCTCTGCTGCCGACTGTGGCCAGATCCAGGCAAGGAGCGATGACTAAACAGGAAATTGGCTACTCTACCGTCAAACGGATGTATGAGTGTTCAAGGCAGAGGCACACGGGCCAGATTAAATACACCCTATAAATTCAAAGCACAGCTGGTTAGCCGTGGCAGATGCAGGGGAGATTGTGTACTCAGGTAACAAACAGCTTGGTGGGCCTCCTGGAATCTCCATCCCCATGTATAACCGAGTTATTTAATCCACTTGGCGAGTGTCTACGAGACACCCAGTGCTTCTCAGACATAGTTTTTAAATCACCTAGCAAACTGCAAGGGAAAGCACTGTCTCTATTTGAAAGGAAGTTCAGAGAGGTTTAGTAATTTGCCTAAGGTCACAGAGCTGGCAGCAACGGAGGAAAGTCAGGCTTCTTGTTGTCAGGTGCCTTTGAGTCAACTGCAACTCACAGCAACTCTACAAACAACAGTTCAGAATCCCGTCTTGTGCTGTGTCACCCTCACACAATCACCCCATGCTCCAGTCCCTTACTGCAGTGACTGTGTCAAGCCTTCTCACTGAGGGTCTTCCTCTCTCTCTGACCCTCCTTCCTCTTTCCCAGCATGACATCTCTTCTCAAGGACGAGCCCCTCCTGACAACATGCCCAAAGCATGTGAGATGAAGTTTCTCCTTCCTTGCCTTGAAGGAGCAACCTGGTTTCACTTCCTCCAAGGCAGATCAGTTTGTTCTTTTGGCAGTCTATTCAACATGCTTTGCCATCACCACTATTCAAAGGCATCAGTTCTTCTTTGGTCTTCTTTCTTCACCGTCCAATTTTCAGATGTACAGGAAGCAAATGATACCACCACTGTTAGGATCAAGTGCACCTTAATCTTTAAAGTGATATCCTTGCTCTTTAGCACTTTAAAGAAGTCCCTGACAACAGGTTTTTCCCAATGCAACATGTCTTGATCTCATGACTGCTACAATCATGGGTGTTCACTGTGGATCCAAGTGAAATGAAATTAGGCTGAGGTTAGAGAAAGGCCAGTGGGGTGGATATACCAGTGTGTGGGGTCAGAGTCTGTCTTTATTTCACATTTTCATATTTCATCCATCATGTGGGTTTTTTTGCATTAATTTTTCATTTTTAAAAAATATTGTGTTAAAATGTTACTTATCTTGATTATTGACTCTTTTCGGAAGCCCATTAAATTCAGCAAACACCCGACTCACTTCACCCCGGGCCCGGCTCTGCTCGGGCTTCAGACACCGTGAAATAACCTGCATTCCATCTACAGACAGCTCTCCTTGTGGGCAGCTCTCTCCACTCTCCGCCTGCCTTGCTGACATGTTTTCCATCCACAGGGATTGTGTTGGAAGGTCTTTCTGTTCTGCTTTTCACATGTCTGCTCACTGCTTCTGCTTTGTTTATTAGAACTGATTTCCCTCAGCCCTCTGTCTCTGCCCGCCACTGCCTGGGGTACTTACTTGGAAGCAAGAAATGAGGCACAAGGTGATATGCTGATAAACAGCATGCAAGACTACCACACAATGCATTCAAGCATTCAGGGGTCCTGAGGAAAAAGCAAGTATTCAGGGATGTCGGGTTCTCTTCTCTTCAACCCCCAAGACTGAAGAAACAACTTAGCTCCTGAGAAGTGAGCCTCTATGACGATCAGATCTTCACACAGTTCTCTCCCAGGCTCTCTACACCTCCTCACCAGGTATAAACTCCATAAATACCACGAGCTGAGGCGCTGGGTTTTCTGACATGGGTGGCTGGCAGGAGAAACGTCATCTTTTCTTTCCTGAACTTTTTGTTTCTGCAGATGTTGTACTGTTAAGACATGCACAGCGATTAGCAGGGAGAGGCCCCACCAACAGCAAGCACAGCTGCTTTGCAGCCTGGTCTGGATTTGTTTTCTTAATGAAGTCAAATATAGTGTTTAATTTAAAAAAAGAAAAAAAGAAATTCACATTAGAAGATTCATCAATCACACAGGAGAGAAAGTGAGACTCTTTTTTTTTTTTTAATTTTTGTTATTTTTTTGTGCATGTACCGTCAAATCAGATCTGACTGGTACAGGAGGAAATGGTCCCTCCTTCTCTGGCAGAGCACCTGGAGGATTCGAACCATGTACCTTTGGGATTACAGTACAGCTTCTTGCCACTAGGCCACCAGAGATCCCTGAAAGTGAGACTCTTGAGGTACCACAAACAACCCTTTTCTTAAGTGACGTTGATTCTTCTTGGCTGGATAAACAAATGATTGTCATTTACAGCCGTCTGTCAATTAAAGAAGCACCATTCAACCCCTAAAACAGTGTAGAGAAATACCACCGGGAACCTGTAGCATGAAGAAGGGCCAGGTGCCTCCCTGGGCGTGAGTGGGCTGAATGAACTCCACGTTTGATCCCAATGGGACATTGTCAACTGGGCTGGTGTTTCACGGACTGAATTCAGTCAATTCATTTAATTAGAAGTAAATGCTTGATCACTGTCCACGCATAATCTGTCTACCTTCTACGGGCCAGACCAAAAGGGACGTCCAAGAGCGGTAGGGGTGGGCTTCTGGCAGGAAAACAATAAAATGAATCTTTAGTGGCCTGCCACTTCCTCTCGCCTTTTCAGCTCTTCTAAATCTAAACCAAAAAAGCACAGCAGCGCTGAGCCAGCCACGGCAGTGCATCTTTGTTGCTGGGGCAGAGAACGGCTTCTGGACTGCCTCTCGGAGTCTCCTGACTTGACCCACCTTATGAACGAACATTCTAGAAAGGAATGTGGAAAAAGCCCTCTGAGCCCATAAAACAGATGAAAAAGTCCTTCTAAAATCTCACTTGGGAACTCAATCTTCTTTCTACAAATTCTAACAAATCTGTTAATCTGGTTGAGGGAGAGAGGGTTCAGCCTACACTAGATATCAACTGCCATGGCTGGGCTGTTTCATAACCTGAAGAACAAGTTCCATCCCAAGTCCATGCACACAGCCCATACTCTGCAGGTCTCCTTGGAGGTCCTGGTCAGACCATCCTGCCCAGTATAAGGGACATCTGGGGGTTGCTGAGCTCCTAAGAAGAAGACCATGTCTCTGTGCCCCCTCCATCCCAGCACACAGTTCTAAGAAACAGTCATTAAAATCGACACAGGAGTGGCCACCTTCCCCCAGAAGGCCATCAGAAAGAACTCCCCTTACCTGGACCACCTCCCCAGTACTGCAAGAGCCCCTGGACTTTTACCTGTACTCCACGCGGGCCAGGATTCTGTAAACAGCCAAGAAAGAGAAGTCAGATCCCATCACGCCCCCTGCTTCAGTTGCTTCTGTGCTCAGACACATCCCAAGCCCCTGGGCAGGCCCACCCCGGCCCTGCACAGGTCTACCCTTATGCACTTCCCCTCAGAACTCCCTCCCTCATCTCCGGCCTCTCTCCCCTCCACTCATCAGCTTTCTGCTGACTCGCCTCCTTCTGTTCCTCAAACAGTGCTCATCTCAACACCTGTTGTTCTCTCTGCCTGGAAGGTTCTTGCCCAGATTGTCACTTGGATCAGGTCTTTGTTCAGATCAGAGAAGTCTTGTTCATCGTCCTATTAAAATAGCAGAACATATGTCCAAGTGCACCTGTGTACACACTCACAGCATATGCTTACCCCCCCCCCACACACACACACACGGTCTTGGGTCATTCTTGACCACATGGCCCTAATGTATTTTTTTGTTTTACAACACTATCTGAAATTGCATTATCTATTCTGTGTTCACTTAATTCTGTCTGTCTCTGGCAGCAGAATGCAGACCCCGTGAGGGCAGGGCCTGGTCTGCCTCAATTATGATGCACCTGCAGGGTCTGGAAATAAGCATTCATTGTGTGTGCCGAATGAATGAGCAAATGAGCAGATGTGCACAGAGAAATAAATGTGAGGGGAGGGAGTTCTGGTGGCCTAATGGCAAGAAGCTGCACTGCAATCCCAGAGGTACATGGTTCGAATCCACCAGATACTCTGCTGGAGAAGGAGGGGCAATCTCCTCCTGTGCCAGTCAGATCCGATTTGATGGTACACACATACACACACACACACACACACAAAATTTAGAAAGCAAGAAATTTTTTAAAAAATTTTAAACAAAAGAGGAAGTTCACAGTCTAAAGATGGATCAGACCAATTGTGACTCATAATGACTCCACAGGACAAAACAGAACTGCCCATAGCACTTCACAGGCCACACATCTTCGCAGAAGTGGACTGTCTCATCTCTCCATGGGGCAGCAGGTGAATTTGAACTGCTGACCTTTTGATGAGCAAACTAAATGCTTTAATACATTAGTGATGGGGTGGACTGTGGGGTGGGAAATTAGCACTGTTACTGTTCTATGGAGTTTATCTGCAGGACAATCCTATCAGGTAGGAAACTCATTTCACAGCCCAAGTTACAAAGGTTCAATAACTTGCCCAAAGGAGACTGGGGTTCGAACCAGGAAACTGAATTTCAGATGCTGTGCTCTTCTTGGCTTCTAACCCACACAGAGGGGCATAATGAAGGTTATGAATCAGGCCTATAGGAGCCTGGTGCCACAGTAGTTAAGCTCTTGGCTGCTAACTGAAAGGCTGGTAGTTTGAACTCACCAGCAGCTCTGCGGGAGGAAAGACCTGGGGAGGAAAGACCTGGTGACCACTTCCTTTAGAGAATACAGCCTAGGAGATCCTATGGGGCAGGTCTACTGCACTGAGAGCCTGGGTGAGTTGAATCGACTCCCTAGCACACCACCACCACCACCACCACCACCACCACCACAGCTTCCTCTGTGGGGACCTGAGGACAAAACTCAGCCTGCGACCGGTAGGGAGGATGCTTCCGATGCTGCCAATTTCCTAGGCAAAGGATGCAATCAATGTGCGCAACAGGACAGAGATGACGAGAGAGGCAGAGCAGACCCCACCCGATGGGATCCAGAGTACTTTCTGGGAATTCTGTATGAGCAGGAAGAAAAACGCGTCCCTGTGACGCCACGCTGAGGTGTCGGCAGTAAGTCATCGCTGCTGCAATACTCAGGCCCGTCTTCCAGCCCTAGTTCTAATCACTAGGATCTTGCCTCCTCAATATCTGGAATCAAGGCTCCCCTTAAGCCACAGCACCTGCTTCTGGGCCTCTTCTCACCCTGCTCCCTGCTATCTGCAGTCTGAGGCTGTCTGCTTAGTGCTGTGGCCTGTACCTACCACCAGGCTTGCCTTTGATGTGGATTCTGCCGGGAGCTGAGTGTCCCATCGCCCAGAGCTAGCCCTCACTTGCAGCTCCAGTGAGCATGGCTGTGCTTGCAGAAGCCACCAGAATCCCGGCCCCTGGCCACACCACATGCCCACGCTTGTTCTCACCGCCTGCAGCAGAGACCACGCGATCTGGCCCCCTCCTGTAACTCCATTTCCTTTCTAGATCTACCTTCCCTTGATCAGAATCAACAGCCACATTTTTTCACATATGTGTTCACACTTAAAACACACACCCAGGCCTATAGCACACACAGGAGACTAACACGCAAAGGGGCTGCGAAGTCAGATGGCATGCCCACTGTTTTCATTAAATAGGTAACTCTAGTTCTGACACTGACAACAGAAGAAGATAGGAAAAGTACCCAAAAAGGCAGAGAAGGGGGAAAGATCTGGTGAAAATGCAACTGGTTTTTTCACCAAATACCTCCATGGCTTGTCTCCATCAGTTATTTAGGCCTCTGTTCAAATGTCACCTGATTGAAGGCTTTCCCATCACTCTCCAAAAGTCTACTCCCCATCGCTTCTTCCTGCTCTGCTTATCTCTACCTGAAATTGAATTCTCTACTTGTATGTTTCTGCAGTCTCCTGTCCCGGGACGCCTCACCAGAATACAAGCCCTCTGACGACGGGCAGTTTGTTTGTGTCACTGCAATGTACACAGCGTTGTACATTGTGGAGCACAGCCTAGGGGGAGTTGTGTTGCTAACCAAAGTCCGTGCCTCTCCAGCAGTTCAAATCCAACAGCTGCCGCACAGGAGAAAGATGGGCAATCTCCTCCCATGCTAGTTACAGGCTCTGAAATCCAATGAAGGGCCAGCGATGAGTCTCTTTTCACTCAGCAGCAATGGGAACTGGAAGGCTGGAATAGTCTTCTGCGTCTGAACCAGTGCCTGACACGCAGTACCTGTCCCAGGGTTTTCAATGGCGCCTTTTTCAGAAGTAGATCACCAGGCCTTTCTTAAAAGGGGCTGTTGGGTAGACTAGAACCTCCAATCTTTTAGTAATCAACCCAGTGCATTAAGCATTTGCATCATTCCAGAAGTCTTCAAAATTCCCAAATACGGTGAATACCTATGCACAGCACAGCATAACAACGGGTTTTTACAAAGCTCTCAGAAAAAAAGCCAGGAAGCACATTTTTAGAATTAAATGAGATGATGTTTGCAAAGCCCATAACCAAGTGCCTAGAACATTGCAAGCCCACGCAAATGTTGGCTACTTTTATAGGAAGCGTTTTCGATAGATTGACGTCATTTCGGTAAACCTGCCTTATCAAGAATATCCATCTTTCCAAGGTTCATTTCCTCCCAGTTTCAGATAGCTGGAGTCTTCCTGGAGGGCATATTCATTGGGGAAACAGGAGGTGGCCTGGGTGCGGTCAGTGAGGTTAAAAATATCTGAGTGAACCAATGAGAAGAGACTTTACAAGAAGGTATTCCTAAGAAGAAAGGTATTCCTGCTGAAATGAACACACAATCCATGTGTGGTCAAAAAGGTCTTGCCTGTAAGGGGAACAAAGGAACTCTTTGGGAGTGGTTTGCATGGAGCACTTGGAGATGTAAAGTACATGGGGCCCTATGAACATGCATGACTGCGTGGTTTACTTCTAAGATAAGCTGTGGTAAGGGGCAAATCTATATTAGTATTCAAGGTAACAGAAACGAGTCTGTTCTACAAATTAACCATGCAATTAAACAGGAGGCGCATGCAATCTATTTTAAGCATTTCCTTCCTTTTTTCTTAGGACTCCTTTCAAATGGCCAAGGCCTTATTAATATCTCCAGCCAAAACCACAGCTTAAAAACTGCACACTCACTGTCCTATCAGGGAACACTTCCTGATGGTGCTTTAAAAACCACCATGCCAGCCAAGCTGTATTCCTGCCTCCAACAATGATAGAAGCTGAAGAGAGGTTGAAAGACAGCTAGCTGAGGGGTCTAAAGCATGATAACTAAGGATAAGGGGAGGCAGGAAGTGGGGGAGTGGCTGTGAAAGTGTTGTTACTTTTAATGATTCTTAACGGAATACTTCATCATAAAGGTGAAACATAAAAACTACTTTCAATACTACAAGTTCACATATCAGCAAGTTCCAACAAAGTAGCCCACTTTTTCAGCGCTGCTGAGTTGATTTCGACTCACAGCAACCCTGTTAAGTCTCAACTCATTGCCATCAAGTCAGAACTGACTCAAAGCTGCCCACCTACACACACACTCCTCAGCGGATGTTCGGATGCTTTAACTTGCACAGGAAGAGAACATCTTTCTCCTAAGAAGCCACTGCTGGATTAAAACCACCAGAGAGGGTCTGCCTTCAGGCTAGCTGCACATTTCACTATGGAGTCCACCATCTGAGCTCCCTTACCTTTAAAAAGCACCCTTTACACAGCAGGGTACAATGGGCCCAAGTCCCACAGAGATTATGAGAAAGGCCCAGAACTGAGTAATTCAAGTGTTGTTGTACATAAGGTCCCCCCGCGGAGGGCGGACTTGAACATCACCTAACAACAACACTGTTTTATGACACTCTTGAGTCAATGTCATTAGCACATAAATGTATGTTTGGACTGAGTTAGGATATCAAATTTGTTCCAGTTAGACAAGATTCCATAGCTGGAAATAAAATTGTGTTGTTCCCAAGCATATTGCCCTTTTGGACTTATCAACATCCTAAATGCTAGGGTATCATCAAGTTTGCACAGGTCTATGTTCATGTGGATGAAAAGGAAAAAAAGAAAAAGAAAGCTAGTGTACTCTGTTTTCACAAAGCTAACTTTATTTAGTACTTAAATCCTAGAATTGCAACCCTCCTAAAGTTTCATGTCAAAATATCTTTTCATAAGAGAAAGGCTATTGCATAAGAGAAATGACATTTTGACATGAAAAATTCTTAAATCATAAAATTGGTAACTCTGCAACATAAAATGTAAGACCCAAAATTTCTTGTCCACGAAATGTGTCTGACAAGTACTGCATTAACTTCAGTGTTTTTAATTTGCTCTTCTACGGCTCATAAGGTCATTTAAATTGTCAAAACCAGCACTGTTTCCTTGTGGTTTTTTTTTTTTAAATTCCACCCCCCCAAAAAAACCAACAAAATCAAGACTAAGAAAAAGTCACACAGCAGAAAGGTTAGCTAAGGGAGCTCTAGAGGTCCAGTCTGGAGAGAGCTTCGCTGGTAACCCAAAGGTCACACCTCTCCGGGGGTTCAGGTCCACCAACAGTTCCTCAGGAGAAAGATGAAAAATCACCTCTTGTACGACTTGCAACCCCAGAAACACAATGTGAGGGGTGGGGGACTGTAAATGAGTCCCAACTTGACAGCAATGAGTTTGCAGGTTTTTGTTGGAATTAATTAATGGAAAAGGAGCAACGATGTCAATTTAAAGAGTAAGGTACACTTGACCCAAGTCGCCTCAGATGCATATGAAAACTGGACAGTGACTAAAAAAGAACTGATGCTTTTGAGCTGTGGTGCTGGCGAAGAATCCTGAACATACCATGGACAGAAAGTGAAAACAAAGATGCTTTCTTCTCAGAAGAAGTGTAGAAAGAATGCTTCTCAGATGTGAGAATGACAAGGCTTTATCTTACACTCTGGTCATGTTATCACAAGAGGGCAGTCCTTGGAGAAAGATAGCATGCTTGGAAAAGTAGAGGGTCGCTGAGAAAGAGGAAGCCCCTCAACACAAAATAAACTGACAGAGTGGCCACTACACTGGGCTCAAGTCCAACAGAGATTGTGAGAATGGCACAGGACTGAGTAACTCAAGTTCTGTTGTGCATACGGTCCCTCTCCGCGTGGGGCTGACTCGAACACCATCTAACAGCAACACTGTTGTATGGCACTCTTGAGTCAATGTCATTAACACATAAATGCATGTTTGGACTAGGTTAGGATATCAAGTGCGTTTCCTACTGTGATTCATGGTCAAAACTGTAAACGTCTTTATAATGTACCGTATTACCTCCTGCAGGTTTTCCCTTGCAGTAATAGACATGCCCTATTAAACATTTATAAACCACAGAAGAAACTAGAAAGAAGAAAGTTTCAAATCATCTGTAATTCTATCCCTCACAGACAGTTAATTCCTGACATTTTGCCTCCTAGGCATGTTGTTGTTGTTGTTGACTGCCTTCGAGCCAAGCACAACTCAAAGGGACCCTATGAACAAAAGGCCTGAAGCCCCTCTACAACTATCGACATTTATCAACGTTCATGGAGTTTTGGGAGACATGTTGCTTGGGAAGTGGATGCCACTACTGCCTCCAAACCTATCATAGTATGTTATTGTTGTTAGGTGCCATTGAGTCACCTGCGATGTATAGCAACTCTGAACCCTTCCCTATCCTGAGCCAGTCTCACTAGGCATAGTATACTTTGATATTACACAGATGTTAGCTGTGCATTCACACATTGAATCATCCTGTTTTAAGCCAACAAGTAGTGAGCCCTGATTCAGGGCAACCCTGTGCACAATAAAACAAAAACACTGCCAATCCAGTGCCAGCACCAAATCGCACCACTGAGATTCTAAGGTTTTCATGGGCTGATTTAGAGAAGTAGATTGCCAGGCCTTTTTCCCTAGTTTGTCTTAGTCTGGAAGCTTTGCTCAAAGCTGTTCAACATCATGTTATTGTTAGGTGCTGTTGAGTCAAGTACAGCTCACAGCAACAAACCCCATTCCATCTTGTGTCCTTCTCTTCATCTCGGGTACCCTGGAGCCCCTTGCTGTAGTCACTGTGTCAAGTCATTGTGTTGAAGGTCATGGCAATATGCAAAGCCCACAGATGAGCGGGGGCTGCACCTGAGGTGGACTGACTGGGACTCACACTCTGGTCTCCTGCACCGAATGGGAGAAGTCTATCACTGGCCCGCCTAAATGCAAACCAAACTGAACACATCGCGTGAATCCTGCTTCAAAGTGGCCTTTGAGGACAGAGCAGAACTGGTTCATCTGGTTGCTGGGGCTGAAAATAGTAACAGGAGCAGACTGCCTCATCTTCCCCTGCATTGCAGCTGGTAGGTTTGAACCTGTGCCCTTTTGGTCAACAATCCAACACGTACTCAATGTGTTCACCAGCGCTTCTACTGACTCACCACTACCTCCTAACTAGTTCTATGTCCTTTGAAGTGAATTCAAAACTTAATTGGTATCCAGTCAGAACTGACTCCCAGCCGATGCTCCAGTGGGGCTCTGGGAAACTGTAAATCTGACTTGTAGCTCACCTTCTCTTGAGTTTCCAAGGCTCTAAACTGACGAGAGGAGACTGCTTATCTTTCTCTCTGGGAGGCAGTGGTGGATTTGAACTATGTCACCATACTTCACTATGTCCCCTTTGAAGCAACAGAATGATATAAATTTTTTTAAAATGATCTTCAGTGACAAGAGTACCACCAATACAGGAAAGAGATGTCCTTGAACTAATGTCCTTTTAGGGGGAGAGTAGAGAAACATCACCCTAGTGTCACGTCCAATGCCTAGCTGTCTATTAATCTTCCTGATGACATCAAGTGATGGGCTGAATAGGTGTCTGTCCACTTGCCCACAAGCAGAAAAGGTAAACATCTGAGCCCTACCATTAACATTTCCTATGAACATCCAATCAAATCAGATTATATATTTCTCTGGCATTTTCCTCCCGAGTGTTAAATGTGGTTTATTTTTAGCCATAGGAGCGATGGAATGTGTGTTAACAGATCCTGGTGAGAAGAATCCGTTTGCAGCCAAGCTCGAGGTGCAGCCAGTGTTCATGTGAAATGAAGGCTGATTCGGAAAAGATGGCAAGTCTGGGCTATGCGCGTGTGTGACCAGGTCAGAGAGGTGTCTAATTGTAAGAAGGTGCACATTGCGGGAAAGAAATAAAGTGACCAAGGTCCCATAATGCCATAAAGCCCTGTGGCTAGTAGGGGCTCATCCCAGACAAGCTGTAGAATGCCACCTGGGCAAATGACAAGGCTCCCCCAGGATCCAGAGTGTTACCTGGGCCACCTCCACAGTACTATGCAGACTCACGTTTGGATTCGCTACCAGGGAGGGGAGTACTTAAACATGGTGCTCAGAACTCACTGGTCTGTGAAAAGGAATTTCCAAGCGGGTGAGAATTCAAACATCCTCAGGCTGTGTCCCATCAAGCACGGGTGTTCTTATCAAGCATTTATGAAGAATCCAATCTTCAAAGAAATAAATGTGGCACCATTTTGTAAGAATGAAATAAGTTGTAGGAAAACTCTGTAATGTGTAGATATGGATTCGTCTTGCTCTCTGAGCAGAAATATTTCCATGCAAATTAATTTCTTACTCCAGAGTACGATTTTTAGGCTCAAAGGGTCCAGGAAGCTGATGATGGTCCTATGCCAGGGGTCAGCAATCTAGAGTCTGCGGATAAAACAAAGCAAAACAAAACAACCCAAGGGAGCTCTGGTGGCCTAGTGGCAAGAAGCTGCACTGCAATCCCAGAGGTGTGTGGTTCAAATCCACCAGGTGCTCTGCTGGAGAAGGAGGGACAATCTCCTCCTGTACCAGTCAGATCCGATGTGATGGTTGTTGTTATGTGCCGTTGAGTCGCCTGCGACTCATAGCGACCCTATGTACAACAGCCCTAAACTCAGCTCTGTCCTGTGCCAATCGCACTGTCTCCGACACTCCCATCCCAATTATCCCAGTCACCAAATCAATCCACCTCATAGAGGGCCTTCCCCTCCTGCGCTGTCCCTCCACCCTCTGATGTCCCTCTCCAAGGACTGGTCTCTCCTCACAACACGCCCAAAGTATGTTAGATGGAGCCTCAGAATCCTTGCCTCCAAGGAGCCACCCGGTTTAACCCTTTCCAGGACAAATCTGTTTGTTTTCCTAGCAGTCCATGGTATTCTCAATACTCTTCTCCAGCACCACAGCTCAAAGGCATCAATTCTCCTTCTATCCTCCTTGGTCATTGTCCAACTCTCTGATGCATAACAAGTGATTGCGAAGACCATGGCCTGTATCAGACGCGCCTTAGTCTCCAGAGAGACACCATTGCTTTTCAGTACTTTGGAGAGGTCCCTAACAGCAGACTTTCCCATGGCAATGCATCTTTTAATTTCCCGGCTACTGGTGCCAAGACTGTTGACTATGGAGCCAAGCAAACTAAAGCTGTGTACAATCTCAATGTCTTCACCATCCATCCTGATGCTGCCAATTGGTCCAGTGGTGAGAATCTTTGTCTTCTTGACATTGAGCCTCAATCCATATTGTAGGCTGCAGTCCTTGACACTCTGCAGCAGGCGCTTCAGGTCCTCTTCAGTTTCAGCAAGCAGGGTTGTGTCATCGGCATAAGGGAGATTGTTGATAAATCATCCACCAATCTTGACCCCACATTTCTCCTCATAGAGCCCAGCCTTCCGGATAATCTGCTCTGCATATAGGTTGAAAAGGTATGGAGATAGGATGCATCCCTGGTGTATGTCCTTCCCAATTTTGAAACATACAGTGTTCCCTTGCTCTGTTCTGACAATTGCCTCCTGGTCCAAGTATAAGTTTGATGGTACACACACAAAAAAGAATAAAATAAAATTCTAAAAAAAAATTTTTAAAAATCGAACCCATTGCCATCGAGTCAGTTTCCACCCCCAGCAAGCATGTAGGAGACAGAACTGCATCGGGAGGTTCCTGAGGCTGTAAATCTTTATGAACACAGACGGCCTCACCTTTTCTTCCCTTTAAAGCAGCTGGAGAGTTCGAGCCATCATCAACCTTTCAGTGAGGAGCCCAGTGCGGAACTCACTATGTGCAAGGGCTCCTGCCAAAGGCTGCAGGCCAGCCACCTGTTTTTGTAAATAAAGTTTTACTGAAACACAATCCTGCTCATTCTTGTACTGTTTTGTCTATGGTTACCTGTGAGCTGCAATGGCAGAATGGTTACAAGCGCATGTGGTTAAAAACATTTATTATCTGTCCTTTTTACGAAAAGGTTTACTAATCCTTGGCCTATGGCAAAGATGACTGATGGGGAGATGTGTCCCTGAACCATGACGCTGCTTCTTCAAACTGTGACCATGTCTGAGGGCCTTGTCTTCCTGCACCACCAACGTGATACTTTGATCGGAAGGATGGCTGTGAAGCACCTCAGAACACCAGGGAGTTTGGGATTGGTGTGAAACAATCTCCCAGAAGTGTGGAGGTCTGGACTGTAAGACTCTGCTCACGGCCTCGTCTATGAAAGTGAGCCACAAGCTTCGGCAATGACTTCAGAAGAGGCGTAAGAACCTGCTTCCACACCACAACAAATGAATATTTAAAAAACAAAAAAAGTGCACTAGAGGAGAGGAGGGAGGGACAGAGAAGGGGTCAAAGTGTGCAACAATGAATGACTGAAAATCTAACTTTTCTGTAAACTTTCGTTAAAATCACAATTAAAATTTTAAAAAATTATTAAAAAAAAAACCACCTGCTTCCAAGAAGACAGGAAGGCAGAAACACTGCTTTTCTCTACACTGAGGACTTAACTGTGTCTGGTCGGCTCAGACTCACTACAGTCCTACAGGACAGAGAAGACAGTCTGGCGGGGTTTCCAAGGCCATAGTGTTAATGGACGCAAATTGCCACATCTCTCTCCCTCTGATCAACCGGTGGTCTCGAACCTCTAGCCTTTCCATTAGCCCCTAACAGTTAGTGCTTGACCATTGCCTCACCACAGCCCCTCCTCATGGATTTGGGCCACAAAATTTCCCATTTTCTTCTTCCTTGACAAAAGCATAGAAATTGGTGCCTACTTTTGAAGACTATAGAAACACTCTATTTCTTGGGCAATTTTATTAATTTATCCTTTGCCTCAGGATCACAGGCTAGAAACACACATAGCCACACAGACACACTGAGAACCAGGCAGGCTGAAAATGGCAGCATCCCAATTTTCTAACCATCTCTACCAATTCCCTTCAGAAAACAAAGCTACTGGTGATCCAGTAGTGCCTGGCAGGGGGTGAGGCGGGTGCTCTGGGGAGTGTCACCTGCCTTCACCGCTCCAGGAAAAGCCCTGTGAGGTCACCAGAGAGTCTTCCAACGCTCCCAGATGCTTTCAGTTCCTTCCTCTGTCAGAGAACAGAGCTTTGTTCAACTCGTATTGAATAGTTTGAAAGCCAAACCCCAATCTCAATACCACCCTGACAATATTTCCATTAAATACAATCCTCTATTTTGTTGGGGGCTTTTTAAATCAATCTACCACAAAAAGCTGATGAGCGAGCTGACTCACTCTCCAGAAAGCACTCCTCCACAGAGAATCAATGGACTTTGTTCAACAGATCAAAACAGTTAGCGGTTGAGCGGTAACACAATTAAAACTTAGCTCTTTTGGATCCAACTCTTGCTGGTACCTGTTTTAAAAAGCACGCTGATGTCTCACAAATAAGAGACTCAACATATAACCAAGGTCGTTACCAGTGAGTGGATTCCAAGTACAACTCATCGACTCCATCAGGGCTGAGTAGATCTGCTTGTAGGCTTTCCAAGATGATAAATACTTTCAAGAACAGACTGTCACAGAGTTCTCTCAAGGCATAACTGGTGGGTTCGAATAGCTGACCTTTCCTGTAGAATCCTGAAGCTCACGTGCCACCAGGGCCCTTGACTCAAAGGCAGAGCTGAATTCAAATCTCAGCTCCACCATTTATAGAAGGAAAAATTTGCCAAGTACAGATTACACAAAAGATATGAAAAGCATTGAGGAACCATGCCCTCTTTCACTTTACAATGTAGGTGGGGCTTTGTAAACCCAGTGGAAAGATGTGCAAACTGAGGTCTAGAGGAGATCGGGTGGTGTAATGTGTAACACATCCGGCAACTAACGTAGGGTTTTGGTTCACATTCACTAGCTGTTCAGAGGCCAAAGGATGGGAAGTCAACTCCTGTGAGGATTCACAGCCTCAGAAACTCGATGGAGGGTTGACAGGAGAATGAACCAATTTGATGACCAGGGGTTAAACTGAGGTCCAGAGAGTTTAAGAGACTTACTCAAAGCTAAACAAACACCTAATAAGTGGCAGGATTAAGATTTGAACCCTATCTCCACAGACGTTTTTCAGGTTTTTTTATTGTGTTCCTTCTTTCCCATCTTTATTCAAAGGCACTGTTTTAAAAATCAAAATATCAACTCATTGCCACTGAATCAGAATGGACCCAAAGCTGACCTTCCAATAGGTTTTCGGAGGCTGTAAACAGCACAGGAGGAGATGTCCATCATTCTCTCTCAGAGCTGTTGGTGGACTTGAACTGCTAGAGAGGTGCTCTCTTTGGGTTAGAAGCACAACTCCCTACCCACTAAGCCAGTGGCCATTAGACAGTGTCTGCACTCTCTGGTCCCTCTTCCTGGGGCAGCTCAGAGGCCCTGGCATTTCTCTCCTCTCAGCCTCTCCTTTCACTCCCTCCAAGCATATGCTGACATGTCCTTTTTGGACGTGATTTAGGGTAAACCTTCTTGCTTACAGTCCCCATGAAGTCATCCGTCCAGCTCGGCAACACACAGCTCTTCTTGGCTGGGTCCTGTTGGCTCGCAGATTCTTGGCTCATTTCTTACCTTGTGGATCTTAACTTCAACTTGAGGTCACTTCCTGCTGACCCCATGTATCACACTCCCCTGTGGAATTTGCCTCTCTGTATTATTTCTGGAAAGCTTCTAATTGCTTTGGACCAACTTGATGGTGAGTCTCATCAGAGGTTATCTGGCTCATTCACCACTGTACTTCTGCACTTGATACATACTTGCTAGAAGAATGGACAATGTGCCTTTGGCCACATTTTAAAGTGTAAGGAAAGTGAGGCACAGGAATGTGATAGTAACTTCCCTAAGATCCCACAATGCTAGGGCTTTATAGCATAATGATTTATATACCCTAAAAAGCAAAGAATATGTGGCATCCACTTCCTAAACAACATGCCTCCAGAAACTCTATGAACTTTGATAAATGTCGATAGTTGTAGAGGGGCTTCAGGCCTTTTGTTCATGAGTCGTGCTCGACTCGAAGGCAATCACCACCACCAATAACAACCTGTGTTTTATTGACCATGCAAAGGCATCTGACTGTGGATTACAACAAATTATGGTTAACACTGAGAAGAATGGGAATCCTCGAACACTTGATTGTGCTCATGCAGAACTTATACCTAGACCAAGAAGCTGTAGCCCAAGCAGTGCAAAGGAATACTGCATGGTTTAAAAGCAAGAAAGCTGTGCATCAGAGCTGTATCATTTCTTCATACCTATTCAATGTGTATGCTGAGCAAATAAAAAAATTGTATACTGAGAAGACAGACTTTCTGATGAAGAATGTGGCCCCAGGATCATCAACAACTTGATTCATCAACAACTTGAGTTATGCAGATGGTATAACCTAGCTTGCTGAAAATAAGGAGGACTTAAAACACTTGCTGCAGAAGATCAAAGACTACATCTCAACATCAAGAAGACAAAAATCCTCTCCACTGGGTCAAAAAGCAACATCATGACAGATGAAGAAAAAAAGATTGAAATCGTCTTATGATTTTATCTTATTTGTATCTACAAGTAACACACTCGGTACCAGCAGTCAAAAAATCAAATGATGTGTTACTTTGGGTAAATCTGTGTCAAGGATCTCTTCAAAGTGCTAAAAAGCAATGATGCCCATTTAAAGGATGAAGGTGCACCTGATTCAAGCCAGATTTTCAATTACTTGCGATGCATCTGAAAGGTGGACAATAAGTAAGGATGATAGAAGATGAACCGATGCCTCTGAGTTGTAGTAAAGGGGAAGAGTACTGAGTGTCCCATGGACTGCCAAAAGGACAAACAAATATGTCTTGGAGAAAGCACAAGCAGGACGCTCCTTGGAGGCAAGGGTGATGAGGCTTCATCTCACATCCTTTGGACATGTTGTTAGGAGCGTCCAGTCTTTGGAAAAGGACATCATGCTTGGAGAGGTAGAGTGTCAGCAGAAGAGAGGAAGACCTTTGACAAGATAGATACAGTGATCTGAACAATGGATTCGAGTCTATCAGAGATGGTGAGGACGGCACAGGATAGCAAAGGGTTCGGAGCCATGGTTCACAGGGTCACTATGAGCCGTAAATCAACTCACCAGCACTTAAGAACAGCAGCAAGCTGAGGGTGCAAGAGGTCGAGTAAGCAGGCTCTTTCCCAACACCACACTAACTAGAGTGGAGTTAGTTACACACTCAACTCTCCTGGCTGTCAAGTCGGAACCGACTCATTGGTGACCCTCTGGCAAGTTCTCAGAGGCTGTAAATTGCATTAAGAGACCGCTGTCAGTGGATCGAAACCAACAAAGAAGAGAACCTCTGGGTTAGCAGTGCAACTCCCTACAGACAAGGCCAGCCACCAGAGCTCTCCAGGGGTAACACAAATGGCCTTGGATATTATTATCTCTAACAGTCTTTATGGCACCAAGATTTTAAAAAAAAATCTTTGTTCTGTCTATGGACTTATGTGTGAATGAGAAGTTCCTGGATGGTGCAAATGGTTACATGCGGCTGCTGACTAAAAGGTTAGCAGTGGCTGGTGCTTATTCAGAGGTGCCTCTGAAGAAGATCTGGCAATCACTTAAAAAAATTATCCTAGGAGCGCTCTGGTGGCCCAGTGGCAAGAAGCTGTGCTGTAATCCTGAAGGCATGCGGTTCAAATCCACCAGATACTCCACTGGAGGAGGGGCAATCTCCTCCTGTGCCAGTCGGATCTGACTTGACGGTTCTTGTTGTTGTCGTTGTTGTTGTTGTTGTTGTGTGCCATCAAGTCGCTTGTGACTCATAGCGACCCTATGTACAAGAGCTCTATATGCTCTTCTATCCTGTGCCAACCTAGCCATCTCAAACTCACTTATTCCCACCTCTCCAGTCACAGAATCGATCCATCTCATCGAAGGTCTTCCTCTCCTTCACCACCCCTCCACTCTGCCAAACATGATGTCCCTCTCCAAGGACCAGTCCCTCCCTACAACATGCCCAATGGTACACACACATAAAATAATAACATAAAAATAAATATTTATTTAAATAAATTATCCACTGAAAACCTTATGGCACATAATATACAAGGGATCAACGCAACAGCTACTGTTTTTATGTGTGAATGAATCTAACAAGGTGGGGTGGAGAGTAGGGGATGTTAAGAGTACCTGCTCTACCTGTCAAGTTCTGATGACCACTGTAAAAAATAAAGTCTCCTCTCTGCCCTCCTGGACAGAAGGAAGCAGGAAGGGGCATACAGAGGCCTCACCAACTAAGTGCCTTCCTCTTTACATGCAGAAAGACCCTCCAGCGCCCCAGGAAGACCCTAAAGTCAATATGTTCTAAGTATCATTATGGATAATGCATTCTTCACAGCTGATGAGAGTGTTATTTGCTTCATTATCAATTAGGCACTTTATTAGGCATTTCTAATGTTCCTTCCACTACATATAGACGTATAAGCAGCAATTTATTCCTCCGGTCGGAGGTGAAATGGAAAATAAACCTTGGTACCAAAACACTAAGTGCTTTTAGAAGGAAACATATTACAAGTCAGGAAATGCTATGGAAAGAAAAACACAAGTGGTTCTAAAAGTAGTTCTAATTGAAGTGGTTAATCTCTGAGCACTCCCCAGGAATTAAGAAGCATGGCCAAACTTGGAGACTTTTAACTCCAGTGCGTCTGTTGTAACAGTGCGGCAAGTGGAGAGGTTGTGACTTGGGAATTGCTGAGAAGCTTCCTTTGAAAGTTTTCAAATCATATTTAATACAAAGTATGCCATGAAAGAACCCACTGATCACTGACCAATAAAATAGACACCCGCCCACAAAGGACTTTTTCTTTTTTAAACTTCAGTCTGGCAACCATGGCTTTTTTTTCAGTCACCCCTCAGAGATCAAAGACAAGCTAATGCCAGGTCCTTGAAGCACAAAGCGAAATGAGAGGGCTATCTGGGGAGAGGTGAGAGCAGACGATGCTGGAACAAAGGCTTTGCCCTTTTTTTTTTAGTCCATTTATTCTTTACTTAGGGAGAAGCAAGGTTTTCTCTTTCTCATTTCCCTGCTGCCATATTTAAGGTCAATGCTGTATCGGTTATTGGTTAGCTCTTAGATCAACAGCACATCTGGAACCAACAACATTAGATACAATGACACAGAGAAGAATCTTCAAGTCCACACAGCAACTTGAGATGATGTTTATTGGATATAAATCTATCATTTGAGTAGGAAATGCACTATATCCCTAAAATTGCAAACTTCTGTAATCTATCTTGGAGAGATAAAACTGGTAGGCTATTTGGTAGGTCTTCTACTTCACCACCACATTCCTCACCCCTCCACTACCACTCCCTGCTCCTGATTCTACTTCTTCCAACCTCCTTTTGCAAAGAGACAGAGTGACACAGTGGCTGAAACCATGGGCACAGCAGAGACCTCATGTTCACACAGAAGATCTCACGAGGTGGCACCATCAAGCATCACTACCTATCTTTCTGTCACCTCTGTTTTCTCGCCCTCTCTCCTCTTTCTAGGGAACTCTTGAGGAAATGTTAGAGATTGGTCTGGAGAGCACTATCCTGACAACTTCCAGAACCATGTGCATTCACCAGTGGTCCCACTGGAGAAAGATGGGCAGTATCATCCTGTGTAATTTACAGCCTCTGAAAACCTGCTGGAGGGTCATCTAGGAGTGGATTCTGACTTGATGGCGATAAGGGCTTTTGTTTGATTAGGGTGGGTTTTTTTCTCCATTCTCCTCCTAAGCATGCTGTTACCTGTAGTTGGGAGCCATGCTTTGGCTTAATGTTACTGAATGATCATCAATCCAGCAACAAGCCAATATGCAAAGAGACTGCTGACATCTGTCCTGTGCAGCAAGCTTGCCTAAACAAAGCCAGAAACTCAGAATGGCCAAGCTCAACCCAAGCAGCATGAGGTTCTTAGGGTCCGAGAGAGTGCACACAGAACCGTTCATTTCCTCCACTCAAAGCCATTTACCTTCATCCTGGTTTCATTAGGCAAAATTCCTAAAATAAATGTCATCCTCAGTTTATCTCTCCATCCCCCTTTCCGCTCCTTCTGAAACATGGTTTCACAGAACACATAGAAATCTTCCTCTCTAACCCAAGAATGACAAATGTGAATCTCTTGAGACAGGAAATTTTTGCACAAAACCTTTGAGATTTCATTTTCCTGCGTTGGAATTTTTAGGTCACTCCTTACCAAGCAAAGTTGACATATTCTGCTTCCATGTAAAGCTGTCTTCTCCCAGGACTGGCAGAATAGCACTGCAGGGAGCAAACTGACTGAGCAGGGAAGAAATCCAGCCTCTAATAAAAATAGACATTGTGGGCTTGATAGAGTCCTGTGAAGCAATAAGTGGACTTTAATCTGCTGCCTGATCATGTACTGATAATAAGGCCGTATGCTGAGAAGCCTCAGATCCAAATCATTTGTCAGAGAAGAATGCTGACATACATGTCCTAAAGAGAAGATATCCCAAAATGTTGCTTTATTCCATCAAATGTAAGTAAGTGGTAAAGTCTCCCACATAAGAGGGGACCAGAGTGGTCCTCTCAATCATATTGACTGCACAAGCATGTAACCAGCTAGGCACTGATGGAGAAGTCATTTGAAAGTGTACCAGTACAATAATACCCACACAGAGGACACGCAGGACCTTCCAGAAAATGCAAGAAATTCAACTGCATTCTTTAAATACCAGAGGGATATGCTTTATGATATGCTAGAAAGTTTGCAACCAAGAAGTTTTAGGTCAGTTCTGCTTCTTTGTTAGGACTAAGAATTCAACCAGAAGTTATATTAGGCATTATATTGTGACAATTTCCTTTTAAGGGAATAGAGAGGTGATATGGATTCTTAGATAGTGGTGTGGTGTCTAGCTCAGAAGAAAAAAAATTCTTTTTTTTTTTTTGAGAGTCAATCTACCTCACTTTTATTGGGAGCTACAGCACACTTATATACGAACAAGTAAACAGGAAGACAGGATAGGATGGGCTTAGAGACGTGGGATATGTGGACTGGACAGGACAACCTCAGCCTCATGTGGACTACTCCCAGCTCAACAGATGTGGTAGCCATCCTCCCTGCTGGTGAGCTTTCTCAAGTCAGTACGGCCAAACACAGGAGAGCTTTCTCTACCCCATATTAAAGGCCACTGGGAGGCTTGCACTTATCCGGAGTTAAGTGATCTGTCCTGACCAGAGGTCCTCTCTTCCTCCCCAACATTCCCAACATCTCCTCCCTTTTGAATTCAAAGAAGGGAAAGTCTCTGGTATAGAGCCTCTGGTGTTTCTTGGGAGGAGGATGATAGTAAGGGTAGAAAGATTATTTAGTGCAGCTGCTTGGGCATACTATCGTTTGAGGAGGTCTACAGCTGTTCTTGTAATGTCAATCAAAGCCTACATCAGGTCCATCCCTGTTTGGGCACCATATGTCGCTATCCGTTCACTGGCAACAAACAGCAACACCCTGATGGGAGTAAGCACGATGGAGAAACACCACTCTGGAAGCCATTCAGAGAATCGATTCAGCTCCAAAAATTGAAGTTTAAAAATATGGCAGGACCCTGCTCAGGTATGTCACTGTCTTACAACATGCTGGCAAGAGGCTGGGGCCAAGGAATCTATGCACAAAGAGACCATATCTGCTCCAGCTCCTGAGACCAACTTGTTTTCAGCAACCTGCAGTTGGCATATGTAGGTGACACAACCACACTTGCTGAAAGTGAAGTTGTTGTTGTTGTTATGTGCTGTCGAGTCATTTGCGACTCATAGCGACCCCATGTACAACAGCCCTAAACCATGCTCTATCCTGTGCCAATGTCATTGCCTCTGACACACCCATCCCGATTACCCCAGTCACTGAATCAATCCACCTCATAAAGGGTCTTCCCCTCCTGCACTGTCCCTCTACTCTACCCAGCATGATGTCCCTCTCTAAAGACCTGTCTCGAAGAGGACTTGATTTACTGAAGAAGATCAAATATTACAGTCTTCAGTATGGACTGCCACACCTATGTGAAGAGAACAAAAAGCCTCACCTCTGCACCAAGAGGCAACATCCTAATAGATGGAGAAAAGACTGAAGGCGTCAGGGTTTAAATTCCACTTGGGTCCACAATCAATGCCCACATTAACAGTGTTGTTGTTGTTGTTGTTAAGTGCCGTTGAGTCACAGGCGACTCATAGCGACCCTGTGAAGGAGAGTCCTCAACCCTTGTGTGCCTTTCATCCTCTCTCCAGATTCATAGGGTTTCTGGAGACAAGCTATTATGGAAGTGGATGCCACTCCTCCTTCCACACTTGTTTAATCGGGGAACTCCAGCCCACACTGTCCGCATTGGATAACCAACCATTAATGCATTTGACACAGCAACGTCACAGTGTTCAGCCTCACAACAAGCACAAGTTACCACTGTACAGCAAGTGGACACACCAGGGCTATATGACCTAGAGGAATGTTTGAGCAAAAATAATGAAAGACAAGCCCGAGGGCCGCAGATAAAAAGTCACCCACCTTTGGCTTGGTAGCATCACTTTCTGTCCACTGGGCCAGCTGATCTCTCTCTCTATGTTGATGTTATTGTTGTTAAGTGCTGTCGAGTCGCAGGCAACTCATAGTGACCCTATGAAGGAGAGTCCTCAACTCTTGGGTGTCTTTTATCCTCTCTCCAGGTTCATAGGGTTTCCGGAAACAAGCTATTACAGAGGTGGATGCCACTCCTCCTTCCAGGCTCACAGTAGCAGTAGACAAAATAGATAAGCAGATAAATAAATATTAAAAAAAATCAAAAGATGTACTGCATTGGGCACATTTGCTGCCAATAACACTTGTAAAATGCCAAAGAACAAGGGAAACCTGATCTAAGCCACGCTGTTTTCAATTGTTACAAATGCATGTGAAAGCTGAGCAAAGAATATGGGAAGACTGGAGAATTCATATCATTTACTTATGGTGTTGACAAAGAGTACTGAATGAATATACAATATATGGGGGGGGGGGGAATCTGTCTTAGCGGAAGTACAGCCAGAGTGCTGCTTTAAATGCAAGGGCGGTGAGTGTTTGTGTCACATACATGGGGCACATTATCAGGCGTGAGTTCTTAGAAAAGGACATCATGCTTGGAAAAGTGAAGGGTCAGGGAGCTCTGGTGGCCTAGTGGCAAGAAGCTGCACTGCAATTCCAGAGGTACACGGTTCGAATCCACTAGATGCTCTGCTGGAGCAGGAAGGGCAATCTCCTCCTGTAGCAGTCAGATCGGATTTGATGGCATGCGTGCGCGCGCGCGCGCACACACACACACACGGAGGGTCATTATAGGAGAGAAGACTGCAATGAGATGCACTGACAGACACAGTAACTGTAACAGTGGGGTTTAAGCACAGTGGAAATTGTGAAGGTGGAACATGACAGGGCCTTATGCTGGACATAGGGTTGTGAGGAGTTGAAATCAACTCAACAGCACCTCACTTCCACAACAAGTATCCTTAGATTTTAAAAAAATATTAAATAAATTAGTAGTTTAATATAATTCTACCATGAGTGAAATGATACAAGATCCCACTGTAAATAAAGCATCAATAATCACAAACAATCAAAGGGGATATATATGCCTGTACAAAGGAAGACAAAGCTTGCTTTGGAAAGTTAAGGGAATTTTTCAGACTTGGTGCCTGGATTCATAAAATTCCGACGGATAGCCGGCCTCAAACACTACTTTCCATATTAATCCATGCATCACACACTGATACTGCCGAGCCTTTGATTTTGCAATTATTCTTCAACATACAAGGAGAGAAGAATGAAAAATGATGGTACATTTTTATGTACATAATAAATATAATGAATAGGTTTGTTTTCCTGGCAAGCATGACTTTTAAAAGCCAATGTTTTTCATCCTGAAAAATGTAACCATTACATATTCATTGAGTCTAAGTCAAGACTTTATCACTTTGACCACAGTCCCTTGCAAATCACCCAGCAGAAAGAAGAGTACAGTGTGAGCTTCAGAAACCACAATAAAGCTTGAGACGAAATAAAGTTAGAACGAATCTCTAGGTTTGAAAAGATGTAACATTTCAGATTTCATTTACTGAGGACATCAGGAGGCCATTACATAACCATGTCCATGTAATTTTAAGAGCCAACATTTCATTAGCTCTGATTTTTGAGAGAGCCAAGGCAATAAAAAGAAGAGATATTAAAAGTTAACTATATGGTCCATTTGGGGAACTGTAATTAGTCTGATGTGGCTTGAGCAGAGGCTGCAGAAGAAGGGCTAGACATGAAACGGGGAGATGGCTGACCGGGGAGACTTTAAATGTCACACAAAGGGACTTAGACAATTTTGTAAAAGAGGCTGTGCTGACCCCAAACGATTCAAGAAAGAATGAGATAGGGGTCTTGTTAGGAAACTGACTGCTAACGGGAATGATACACAGCAAGGCTTGTGCGCTAAGAAAAGACAGGGGAGAAATCAATTATGACTGAAGAGGCAGGGAAGCATTCACCAAGAATGTGGCATTCCAGCTGGGTCCTCAGGGGCAGGCAGAATCTTGAGTTGTGGCACCAGGACACACCAGATGGAGAAAATGTCCAAAGGTACAGAGAGGAGAATACAAAACACTTGTCCTTCAACCCATAGCCATTAGCTGCAACAGACTCATGGTTAGTTGATCCTCTATTCGGTTTCCACAGCTGTAAATCACATGAGAGGAGACTGCCCATTTTTCTCTTGTGGAATCACTAGGGGGTTTGAACCACCAGACAGCAACGGCCTTTGGATTAGCAGCGCAACTCCCTAGGAACTAGGCCAGCAGCTAGCATTCTCTGGGCGGGGGGGCGGGGGGGGGGGGAGACAGAGAAAGTTGTTGCTGTGTGCCATCAAGTCAGAATGAATTCACTGCTGACCCTTCAGTGGGTTTTCAGAGGAGTAAACCACGTGGGAGGAGATTTTCCTACAGACAGCAGCTGGTGGATTCAAGCTGTGGGTCTTTAAGATTACAGCAGCTTCTTACCACCAGGCCACAAGAGCACGCGCGTGTGCGTGCGTGCGTGCATGCGTGTGCGTGTAACTAATCATAATGTCATATCTGTTTGTATTCATTTTCTTACTCTGTCTTTTTTTTTTCTAAACTGTCTTGGCTTGAATTCTGTGAGTTGTCTCTTCATTTGTTGATTCGTGACTATGTCCTTTGAAGGACAGAAGTTTTTCATTTTTATGAAGTCCAGTGTATATAAAGTCACTGCCTTTGAGTGAATTTCAACTCACGTCTTCAAACCACCAGGCCTTTTGTTAGCAGCTCAACATGTAGCACTCTACCACACCAGGGCTCCTCTTTTAGCCACAAAACCCTTCAATACTGTGCTACTTCAGCCTGAATGTTTACTTCTGTCAGCTTGAGAAATGCCACGCATGTTCTTCTTTGTTCTTCTAACTCTAGGTCTTTGCACTTTTCATCATAATGTTTTGTCTTCTCAAATCACCCAGCCATCATTTATTTGGTTGGAAAAAGTATTTGCAGTAAATAAGCCTTTTAGTTTTGCAAAATTATATCAGGTGACTTCCCCGTGTGATGTCTATTACCAAGCTCTTATTTTCCAGCTACCAACCCACATTCTTTATTACCAACTTCCACCTTTCAGCAACTGCCAGTGCATCTTGAGTGCATGTTTGATAAATCGCACACTGCAGAAATTATTTTTTTTAAATCTTCAATTTCTTCATTTTTTTGCATTAGTGGTTGGTGTGTAGATTTTAATAACTATCACATTAAAACTGCTTACAGAAGAATAAGTATTAAAATCACTTTGGAAAACATATGCGTACTCTACACTCCTGGGTATATACCCTGGAGAGAAATTCTTGTGCTAAGAGACCAAATATGCTTGAGAAAATTCATAGCAACAGTGTTCATAACAGCAAAACACTGGAAACAACTCAATAGGCATGGATCAAAGAGTGGATAAAGACATTATGGCAGATTCATATAAATGATACTATGTAGCCAAGAAAATGAATGAACTGCAATCTCAAGATCAAAATGTTGCATGAGAAAAGAAAGCTGGTAAAACTCCATGTGACAAAGGAATGGTCTTTCAATAAACAGACAGGTAATTATCCATATGCAAAAGAATGACATTGGAAACATAGCTCGTACAATTAACTCAAAATAGACTTAAGACCAAACACAGGAGCTAATGTGATCAAGTCTCGGAAGAAAAAGCATTGCCATCAAGCAGAAACCAAGTCATCGCTGAATGTCCAGTGAGTTTTTGGAGACTGTATATGGCACAAAGGGAGACTGCCCATCTTTCTCCCACAGAGCAGCTAGTGGAATCAAAATGTCAAAAAAGACACAACTGTTGTGTTAGCAACACAACTCCTTATGGACTATACCACCAGATCTCCCTCTTAGGAGAGGACATAGGTGCAAATCTTAGTGACCGTGGATTGGGCAATAATTACTTAGATATTATACCAAATGCACAAGCCAAATGAAATTTTTATAGACTCCATAAAAATTAAAAACTTCTTATAGTAAAGAAAGTGAAGAGGCCTACGGAATTGAAGAGAGGAGGAATTTCAGCTCATTTATCTGATAAAGCCGTAGTATCTAGAATATATAGAATTGAACAATAAAAAGACAAACCATCAATTTTTAAATGGGGAAAAGACTTTTAGAATAGACATTTCTGCAAAGAAAATATGCACATGACCACATGTACACATATGCATGACCAAAGATGATCAGTATTCGTTGTTGTGGTGACGCTGCTGTGAACTGCCATTAAACTGACTCCTGACGCTGAGCAACCCTTGCACAATAAAACTGGCCCATTGTGATTCTAAAGATTTCCACTGGCTGATTCCTCAGAAGCATCTCTGAGCAGATTGGAACCTCCAATGGTTCAGCTGGCAACTAAGTACATTAATCATTTTTACCAAGCAAATCCTTGGGAAAAAAAAAAACACAAAAAAATTTCCCATTGCCTTCAAAAAAACAACATAAATTTCCCATTGCCTTCAAGTCTGTGTTAGCTTGTAACCTTACGGGGTTTCTTGGTGTAATTACAGAACCTTCTCACTAGGTCTTTCTTTCATGGCACTGAGTAGGTTCAAATCCCTGACCTTGCAGTTAACAGTTGAGTACAAACTACATGCTCCACCCAGGGATCCACTCCAGGCATGTGGCATATTAAAAACAAGGGGGTGGGGGTGGGGACTCAATCTCATTGTCGTTAGTGTCTTTTTTTTTAATTTAGTTTGTTTATTTTTCATTTCAATGAATATCTACAGAGATTTTGGAATTCCATTCATTCATTGTTGCACCCTTCTCCCCGCACAAACCCCT
>NW_006399798.1:16353270-16423253 GCF_000299155.1 Elephantulus edwardii | reverse complement strand
CTCAGTCTTACCCCCACCCCAATGCCAGCCTCATTCTACAACAGTGGTGTCGTTAATTTCTACTTGGCATGATCCGCCACTGGGTTTCTAAGGCTTCATGTCTCAACAGGAGCAGACAGTCTTCTCTTTTTTCCAGAAGAACAGCTGGGGCTGTTGCACTGGTGATCATCTGGTCTGCAACCCAACACTTAACCTATTACACATTCCAGGCATATCAAAGTCAAAGTCATTACTGTTGAGTTGGCACTGACTCACAGTTGAGTCTCCAGCTGTACATCACACAGGAGGTTGTAAATCACCCAGGAGGAGATTGCTCATCTTTCTCCTGAGGAATAGCTGGGTAGATTTGAACCACTTGCCTTTGAGTTGGTCATGCAACTCCTTTCCGATGAGGAACCAGACTTCCCAGGTTCACAGACAGAGAATGTTAAAGGAGTTTGTACTAGCCTGTCTATTACTTTTTATTAAAGCCAGGTTGTGGGCTGATGGCATATTCCTTCATACCTATTTCAATAAAGACAGATTTTTGAGAAGAAAAATGTATCTTTTCCCCTCTAGTTCAGAGAATGTCATAGGCTAGTAGTTAACATCAGCGAAAACAACCATCTGGTGCAAGGCACCAGAAAAAGCCCTGTGGGGAGCTGGGAAAATGACCTTGACACTCATGAGGTTCCCAGGAATTCGTCATCTAAACCAGGAGGACCACCAGCTCCAGAGGACCATAAACCATTGTCAACATTGTCCCTGCAAAGGTTTTATTATGGCCAGCTGGGAGTTTAAGGGATCCATTTCATTATCATTGAAATACATTTTACTTTCAGGGTTCCCATGTTGTAGCCTGGAAATTTAGGGAGTTCTGCCTCCGGAAACTCTACGAACTTTGATAAATGTCGATAGTTGTAGAAGGGCCTTAGGCCTTTTGTTCATAGGGCCATTATGAATTACACTCGACTCAAAGGCAATCAACAACAGTGACACAACTGGTGGCCTAGTGGCAAGAAGCTGCAATGCAATCCCAAAGGCACACAGTTTGAATCCACTAGCTGCTCCACAGGTGAAGGATGGGCGATCTCTTCCCATGCAATTAATTAAGTGCCTCTGAAAATTGGCCGGAGGGCCAGTTCTGACTCAATGGCCCATAACAGCAACAATAACATCCTAGAAACATGTTTCATCTCTCTTTGGTAAGCCAGCTTGTAAGTACTCAGGATGTTTGTGGTGCCAAAGATAGAGCTGTGTTCCCTCCAAAAGTTATGATGGAACAAGAGCACTAAACAAACAAACAAAACACCCCAGGAAGATTAGAATGGACTTTCCCTGGGATTGGGATTGCATATCCAAATGTTTCCCAATAAAAAACTATTTACAAAAGAAAGTTATGATGAGATCCTCACCTTTGTACCTATAACTATGAACATATTTAGAAATCTGAGTTTTCTTTTGTTAATGTTAATGATATGCCAAAACAGGCAACTCCCAAATCTAATTCGTTCTCAACAATATCTTATAAAAAGAATAGAAAGTGCACAGACATACAAAGAAGGACACTAGATGAAGATAAAGAAGGCTTCGATGAGGTGGGCTGACACTCACTGATGTCGAGTTAGAACTGACTCATAGCTGACCCACCAGGGTTTTCAACATTATAAATCTCATGAGGGGAGATTTCCTATTTTTCTCCTAAGGAGACACTGGTAGATCCCAAGCCCCCAAAAGGCCTGGACTTTGGGTTGACAATGTAATTTCCTATGGGCTAGGGCATCGGGCACAGAGATTGCAGGAATGGGCATAAACACAGCAGAGACAGTGAGAATAGTGCAGGACTGGGTAGAGGGTCTTGAGTTGGACACAGGGTCACTTTGAGTGGGATCCTACTCAATTGCACCTAAAAACAACAACTAGATGCTAAAGGAGATAAGGAAAGACCTTTCCATATTGTTAACACTCTGAATTCAGCCATCTAACTTCTAGAAAAATCAGAAAATAAATACCTCTTCTTTAAAGCCACCTAATTGTACTATTTTTTGTTTATTTACAGTAGCATTCACAAACTAAGATGAGAGATTGGAGCATAGCTAGTGAACTGTTAAGCATTTATGAAGCTCTCTCTCTTTGTCACTTGAAGAAATGTATTTTGAAGGCCCTGACTTAGATGGTATCTTCAGATTATTATACATTTTTCATCTAGGCTCTCTTACATCTTTCTGAATATTCATGATGACATCTGAAGTGTCTTTTTGCAAGATACAGTCAAGACAAACACAGAAGCCTTTCTAAAAATAATCAAGGTTTCCCTCAAGATTATAAGAGCTTTAAAGTAATCTAAAATTATATCTGTTTCCAGTTTTACCAAAGGATGGCAAACACAAATATTTTTAACTTAACTAGATCCTTTCTACTGAGTAGGTCATTAGTCTTATTTTATACTACTGGGAATATATGCTCCAGAAACACATCATCCTCATAAATAATTCAGGAACATATATCCACTTTAGGATCAACTGCCTCAATCAGTAACAATAAACTTGGTAATGAAGGAACATCAACTACTCCCGGTGGAAAATGATGGTGTCATTGAAGAAAACAAATAGAATTTGTTGCCCCAAAACCCTAGGTTTCGATCCCAGTTCTGTCACTCGCCATCTGGGAGGCGTGTGCAAATCCTTTGAACCTCAATCGTCACCTCTGTAAGATGAGAAAGACACTCTGCTCTCATTAAGATTTACAACCTTGGAAAATTAGAAGGTCATCATGAGTCAGAATCAACTTAATGGCAATGGGAAATGGAGGTAAAAAATGGTAATAAAAATCTACCTTCTAGAGTGACTGTAAGAGGAAATGAGATTATTAGCCCCTTGCGCCAACCACCCTAGTATGGTCCTCAAATGTTAGCATTCTGGGCTTTTTTCTCCCCTCTAAAAGTAAAGCATTGTAGGTAAACAGCCAGATAGACAAGTATAGCATCTTAGTTAAAAGTTTACATATTTAAAAACTCGGCTTTCGTCAGTTTCTATATTTTCTCCTCTTAGTTAATCTTAGTTAAGCTGTTTCACAAACTACCTAATGAAGGCTTTATGAAAAAATTGAAACTAATGAGGAAGTGGAAATTAATCCACCCTTAAGCTTATTAATCTAATAGGTTTTACTTCTACGCCCAAATGCTTACTGGCTTCTGCAACAACAAAGGTAAGCAGTGAGGCTCTTTCTTTTCTATTTCATTATCTGGATGTTACAGGAAGTTGGTGGTTTGGATAAAGCCAGGGTGGCATGACTATCACATCTGCCACTAAGCTAAGAGGGATGTTGTCATTCTTGTTATCAGGTGCCTTCGAGTCCACTGCAACACACAGCGACACTATGAACAATAGATCAGAACCTTGCCCCATGACACTATGAACAAGAGACGAGGCTTGCCCTAGTCTGTACCATCATATGTTCACCATGCTCAAGTCCATGGCTGCAACCACTGTATCCCACTGAAAGTCTTCCTCTCCTTCACTGACTTTCTAACTTCCCCAGAAAGATTCTCTTTTTCCAAGGACGGGCCCCTCCTGACAACATGCCCAATGTATGTGAGATGAAGAGACAAGAACTAATAGAAGCAAGAATCCCGGTGGTTCAAGATCAAAGCCAAGGTAGGCTAGCGTTCAGCACAGTTGTACTGCAGAACCAATGCTACATCTGTAGATGGCTTGAGGGGATCTCACAGCCACAAGAGAGAAAGTATTGCCCTTGTCTGGTTTAAAAGATACTATGTACTTTGTGGGAAATAGGCAGCAGTTTGATGCAGTTTCTTAACACAGCAGCACTAACCCAAAAAAGTGACTAAGCTTGTTGTTGTTGTGTGCCATCAGTCACTTGAGACTCATAGCGACCCTGTGTACAACAGCCCTAAATCCTGCTCTGTCCTGTGCCAATCACACTGTCTCTGACACACCCATCCTGATTACCCCAGTCACTGAATCAATCCACCTCACAGAGGGCCTTCCCCTCCTGCGCTGTCCCTCCACCCTCCCAAGCATGATGTCCCTCTCCAAAGACCTGTTTCTCCTTACAACATGTCCAAAGTATGTCAGACAAAGCCTCAGAATCCTTGCGTCCAAGAAGCCGCCCAGTTTAACCCTTTTCAGGATGAATCTGTTTGTTTTCCTAGCAGTCCATGGTACCCTCAATACTTTTCTCCAGCACCACAGCTCAAAGGCATCAATAGCTCCAATGTGTTTAGCATGTAACTTCCAATAATGTCTTCGAAGTGTTAAAAAGCAAACATGTTCATTTGAGGACTAAAGCGTCCCTGACCCAAGCAATGATATTTTCATTCCTTTATGCATAGGGAAGCTGGACAATGAACTAGGAAGACCAGAGAATTACTGAGGCTTTTGAATGATGGTGTTGGTTTTGAATAGGTCATGGAACAAGCAAATCCATCTTGGAAGAAGTAGAGCTAGAATATTCCTTAGAAGTGAGGATTGTTGGCGAGCTCTGGTGGCCTGGTGGCAGGAAACTGCACTGCAATCTCAGAGGTGCACGGTTCAAATCCACCAGACGCTCTGCTGAAGAAGGAGGAACAACCGCCTCCTGTACCAGTTAGATCCAATTTGACGGTACATACATACATACATACATACATACATACATATATACATACATAAAAATTATTTAAAAAAAAAGAAGTGAGGATTGTTGTTGTTATGCACAGCATCAGAGGCTGTAAACCTCATGGGAGGAGGCTGCCCCTCTTTCTCCAGTGGAGCAGCTGGTGGATTTGAGCCACTTGCCTTACTTATTTTAGAAAGGATTTTTTCCCCATTGGTTTTTGTTGTGGTTTTTTTTTAAAGACAGGGTTTCAAAAGAGACCAGTCCCTGGAGAAGGAAGAGAGTCAGCAAAAAAGGGGAAGCCCTTCAATAAGACAGAGGGCCACACACTACATCAAACACAACAATGATGACAAGGATGGTGCAGGAGTGGACAGTCCGTCTTCCCACTACACTCTGCAGGGTCATTATGAGCCATAACCACGCCGATGACCCTGACCACCTCAAATACCTACTCTAGAGGAAACATCCGCAAACTATGGCCCAGGAGCCGAACATCACCACCTATTTTTGTACGGCTCAGGAGCTAAGAATGGTTTTCATATTTGCAAATGGGTTAAAAGAGCAAAAGAATGTAAAAAGATTTTTACATACATGACATGTAAAAACTGTAAAAAATTCTACTTTGTGTCCATAACTATAAGTTAATCAGAACATAGCCATGTCCAAATGTTAACACCGCATTGTCTACGGCTACATTCTTGTGCCAAGGACAGAGGTGAGTGAGCGAATTTTACGGCCGCTGAGTCTAAACTATTTCTAGCTGGCCCTTCCCAGGGAGCTTGCTGACCCCTGCTCTAGAGCACTGTGCTCAAGACTGTTTTCAAAGGCAGCAACAGGGGATCACAAGAATGGAGTGAGGGTCTGGAAACCATTTCCCAAGTTGAGTCATTGAAGGAATTGTAGATATGAAGTCGGTAGAAGGCCAAAGGTCCAGATTCCAGATCTCTTTTAACATGTAAAAGACAACAATGGAAGGGAGAAGGAAGATCATTTATGAAAGTCCTAGGGAGTTAGACAGCAATTAAACACAAGATCTTAAGAAATTAAAGCAGACATAGTCGATAGCAAATATCCTGTCACTGCTTGTATTTAAAGTAAGAAGCAAGCTGATTACCAGCCAGGATTTTTGTAGAAAGTATTCTTACAGTGAGTAGGAAATTCTGTTATGTGCTATCAAGTCACCTGTAACTCCTAGTGATCCATGTACAGCATCTCTGAACCCTGTCCTATCCTGAGCCAGTCTCACTGACACACCTAATCCCACTGCCCCAGGTATTGTGTCAATCCATTCCATCTGGGGTCTTCCTCTCCTGCGCCATCCCTCCGCCCTTCCAAGCATGATGTCCTTCTCCAATGATTGGTCTCTTCTGGCAATATGCCCCAAGTATGTGAGAGATGGAGCTTCAAAATCCTTGCCTCCAAGGAGAAACTTGATTTCCCCCTCTCCAGTACAGACTTGCTTGTTCTCTTGGTGGTCCATTGGATATTCCTTGAGTAGGAAATAGCACTGGTTTAATGGTCAAGTTCTTTCCTGACTTAAGAGTCTATGATTTTATCTCACAAGAGAAGAAAATTATAAAAAACACACACAAGGAAAAGCTCAATGAAGCAAGTAGGAAGAACATCTAGTACCACATTCATTGAAGATTAGGCCTCTCATGCGGCCAGAGGGTTTTTTACAGCTATTTTTTAGGTGTCTACCCCACCACTGCCACTGAGTCACTTCTGACTCAGAGACCTGGGAGGAAGAGTAAAACCATCCCACAGGGTTTCCAAGGGCGACATCTTTAAAGAGGCATACAGCCTCATTTTTCTCCTGAGAGTTCAAACTCTTGGCCTTCTGGATAGCAGCTGAATACTTAACCATTGTGTGACCAGAGCTCCATACAGACACCTACACATATTTACACACTGACACCTATATATTTACATATGTAATACTCAATTAAAAAGTGCCTATACATTTACCTTTGTTTTACTCAATTAAAATGGGTCAGTTAACTAGAGGTCATTGGCTTAAATACAGCACAACAGCTATAAAAGGAAACCCATTAGGAAAAGAAGAGCTATTTGGGGGAGAAGGGCTCCAATTACACAAAATAAGGAAAGGACAGACACAGCTAAATAAAATGAGCTGGAATTCTTCCTTGTGTTACTACAGGAAATCGGCATGGCACTGCATGAAAGTGGAAAAGTCTATATATATAACCAGAAGGGGGAGGGCTGTGTTAAAAAAAAGGCGCATGCTAAAATGCAGTTGAGAGCACAGTCGTGTGATTTACTTGCACTGGTGTTCCTCATAAAACAGTCCTACAAACAACTTCCCAAAACACAGCCACCTGTTGGGCTGTTATTTTGGCCAATCTATTTCCAAATGGTAATCTTGACACCCAAGCAAGAGACACACCATAGCAACATAAACATCAGAGTGTTGGAAAATAAAGTTTAACTTAGCAATTTATAGCCCCAGCAGGGCTGGAAATAAACTAATCCCTAAGCATTTGTTACTATGACATAACATTCCCACTGGGCAGACTTTGGTCCTATGCGTGGCTTGGGATTTCCCACAGGGCCATTTAGCTAGTAGAGACTGTGAAATATGTATTGTACTAGACAGGTTTTTAGCACCCTCCCTGAAGAATTTTAAAATACAGGTATTTAAAAGCGAGACAATATGAGTCCATGCACAATTCAGGGAACGCATGGCGACTATGCATTTACAGACATCCTTGGAGGGGAATTACCATCACTTCTTTCATATGTGGAGCAGCTTCCTAATGTCCTGGATGTTTTATTTTTCTTTTTTTTTCCTTTTCACATCCTATGATGTGAATTGACAGAGCAAGTTGGTTTTTCACTAAGCCGTTAATACACATTTTTTTATGATGTTAATTGCAACCTCCACAATGTAATTACTCTAGAACGTTCCATTTCCCTCCCTGTCAGTCTCATTCTCATTCATTTTCTTTGCTATCCTTTTGTTTTCTGGGGTGTTTTTTGGTTTTTTGTTTTGTTTTTTTTAAAAAAAAAAAGCTTGGTTTATTTTATTTTATTATTATTTTGTGTGTCTGTGTACCGTCAAATCAGATCTGACTGGTACAGAAGGAGATTGTCCCTCCTTTCCCAGCAGAGCATCTGGTGGATTTGAACCATGCGCCTCTGGGATTGCAGTGCAGCTTCTCGCCACTAGGCCACCAGAGCTCCCCTGTTTTCTGGGTTTTATATTTAGACAAATGCTGCTCTTTTGACCTTTTATGTCTAGCTGTTCTAAGGAGTGAGTGCCTCTTTGGTCGTACTGGTCATTTTATGTTGTTACTGTTGTTGTGCCAGGTACCACTCATAGCGAGCCTATGAACAGCCGACCTGAAACCTGCCCTACCCTGCACCATCTTTATCATTTTTGACACCCTAGAGCCCATTGCTGGTGTCGATCTATCTCCTTGGAGGTCTTTCTCTCCTTCGCTGACCCTCCATCTTTCTAGGCACGATGTCCCTTTCCAAGGACTAGCCTTGCCCAGCTACATGACCAAAGTACGAAAGATGAAGCTTCACCATCTTTGTCTCCAAGAAGCACTCCAGAAGCACTTTTTCCAAGACATTTCTTTTTGTTCTTTTTGCAATCCACAATCAACACCCATGGTACCAACAGTCAGGAAATCAGAAAACGTATTGCAATGGGCAAGTCTTCTGTTGGAGACCTCTTCAGAGAGCTAAAGAGCAATGATGTCAAGTTGAAGACTAAGGTGCACCTGATTCAGGCCATGGTATTCTCAATCACCTGCTATGCAGCAGAGAGCTGGACAATGAATAAGAATTACAGAAGAATTGATGCCTTTGAGTTGTGGTGTTGGAGATCCCATGGTCGTTTATAGACCAGTCTTATTTGGCTGAAAGTTGAGCTATGGGGGTGAGTTTTGTTGCAGGTTTGAAATGTAACTAAGCCTTCTAGTCTCAACGGCTCTATCATTCTCCATAGAATCAATAAACGTGGTCTTTTTTCGGTTTTGTGTTTCATTCCACTATACAGTGCTCTCCCACTCTGTTGAGGATCTTCTACTGTGATCCCCTTGGGAATGATCAGTGGTGGGAGCCAGGTAGCATCTAGTTCTTACGGTCTCAGTCATGGGTGCTGAGTGGTCAGTTAGTCTTCTGGACTATTTGTTCCACTACATCTTTGAAAGCCTCCGAGGCTATGGTTCCAAGGCCCCAGAATCAGCAGCTCCTTCCCTCGGGATGTTGGTTATGATTGAGAAGATTACATAGCATTTACCCCCATTGCCTCAGCTACATACATGGAAATAAGATATACTACTATGAATGGAAAAATTGTTGTTGTCATCAGGTACCACTGAGTCAACTATGAGTCACAGTGACCCTATGAACAGATGTGAACCCTGTTCTACCTTGCACCACCATCACCATCTCTGAAGTACCTGAGCCCATTGCTATAGTTACTGTGTCAAACCATTGTTGGGGTTCTTCCTCTCTTTTATTAACCCTCCACCTTCCCAGGCATGATGTCTTTTTCCAAGGACTGGTCACAAACTGATTTCATAGCAACTCCATGTGACAGAGTATAACTGGCCTAGAAGGTTTTCTTGGTTGTAAGTAATCTTCATGGAGGAGAGTCACTGGTGGATTTGAACCACTAGCGAGGGGTAACTTTTGAACTCCCTAATTCACTGAAAGAGTAGAGGAAAATTATTCTTTTCTGGGGTGATACTTCCAGCAAGAAGAGGGGCAATTACCAAGACTTAAATGTGAACACTGTTAGGAGTGGCTGACTTGCAATTCAGAAAGTTACAACAAAAGCAGAAAGACAGTAATCACCCTGCTTGGTGACACACCCACAGGTGTGGGGTGGTGTGAGGCAGCATGACGTGATGGCTGAGTCCTTCCTCTGAGTCCTGGTGGGCAAGTCCTACCCCAGCCTGCTGTTTTGAGAGTCTCAGACGGTCCTGAGGCCAGGGTCAGAACACAGACCTGGACTGCAGCCCAAACCACAAGCCGTTAGCCGCATCCTTTTACTTTGTTATTAACTTTCCTCAACCAGAGGCCTTTAAAGTCCTTGAGGGCAGTTCCCTCTCAAGGTCCCCAAAAGTGATGGTGCAAAGGTCAGTGTAGACATTCTGTGCATGAAAAATAGATGAATCGGTATGAAACTGCGGCGGTACAAAGGATTTGAATACATCTGGTCAAAAACTAGTATTTAATGGCCTCTTTAAAAAAATAAGATGAGGATATGTACACCTATGTTCATAGTGGCATTATTCACAGTAGAAAGGAAATGAAAACAATCCAAAGGCCCATGAACAAATGAATGGGTAAGGAAACTGGGGTATATTCACACATCAGAATACCATGCAGTGCTAAAGAACAATGAAGTATTTGTAAAATACGACATAGCATGGAAGAGTCCAGAGTACATTCTATTGCATAAAATAACTCAGTTACAAAAGAACAAATAATGCATAAGAACACTATTTAGAAAATAGGAAGAGCAAGTTATGGGAAGGGGAGAGGAGAGGAAGACTGGAAAAGGGAGGGAGGGGAGAACCACTAGGGCAGTAGAGGTTAGTGGTCGGATGGAGGGGTGAAGGGGTAGGAAAGACGCCATGGGCACCTGAAGAGACAACGTGATCAAAGGCATACATAAACTGTAATTAATTCTACAAAACACAATCAATGTATCTGAGTTATTATTTAAAATATAATGTACATTAATAAAATTCCATGTATAAGAATATACAAATGATAAAAAAAGAAGGGGGAAAAGGGAGGTGGGGTGGAAAGGAAATCAAGCTTATTTGTCTGATAAGAGACTGGTAGACCCTCAGAGACTATGACCCACAGACCTCCTTTAACACTTTACGCGAGGTACGTGGCTCAACCTTCAGTCGAATAATAAAAATTACTGTAAGGTACACATGGGTGGAGCTCTGGTGGTGTAGTCTGTAGGGAGTTGTGCTGCTAACCCACAGTGGTGCCTCTTTATTAGTTCAAATCCACCAGATGCTCTGCAGGAGAAAATGAGCAATCTCTCTGTATGTGATTTACAACCTCCAAACCTGCTGGAGGGGCAGCTACAAGTGGGCTCTGATTCCACAGCGATGAGTCTAAATGAATAAAGATAAACCAAACAGGGAAGGTGCACTTCCCATGTGACGTCAAAGGACAACATCTGCCTAGGAACTAGGCAAGTAGGGTGAATGGAAATGGTAAACACCAGGGAGAATATTGCTATGTTGTGGACATCACAACTATTGATACCATGAATCAAGTACATAAACGGAACTGGAAAACTGGTTTGCTCTGCAAACTTTCACTCAAATCACAATAAAAAGGTAGTGTGGTGATTTTTATTTTTTTTTTAAGACACACTCTGATAGATATTGCTAACATTAGAAGAAGCAACTTCTAAAGGAGGATGGGGAAAAAATGGCCAAGCACCTCCATAAATAATGGCTAATTTTAAATATACTTGACCCTTTTGTAAGTGTTTTTCTTGAAAAGGCTTAAGGGGATTATTCCATTTGGACAACTAATAGTCTAATTACTTTAAAAACACATACACAAGCAAGCTTCTTTTCAGTCAGATCTTGGCCAAAAAAAACTCTACACGCGCCGTATCTGCAGCATCATAAGTCAGCCACTCTACTCAAAAACATAATTACATGCAGTTGCGTCCAAGTTTCCATCAAACACAGTCCAGAAGAGGTGAACTATTGAATTCTGAATATAAGGCTGTTTTCCTTTTGGACATGATGCTTCTTTATGAACAGAAGGGGGAAAAAATGGACTTTTTAAAAAATTAATGAGCACTCACCACAGCCTTCAATAATAAAAACATAAGATCAGAAAATGAGAACTGCTCTAAGCCTTTAACAGCCCTGGGTTTGGGCCTCTTACTTGCCCTGTACAAGCTGTACCCTGATGATAGAAAGTAATTTGAGTTTCCAAACTCTTCGCACTTAAGTGGGAATGGGGATTAAATAACCACATTTTGTATCTTTGAGCTATCTCATTAAGGAAATAAGAATCAGCTATTTTCATGGTACTTTTAAAATATTTGAAAACCACTTTAACCCACCACATCGCTTTTGTTGTTGTTACTGAGTGTCTATCCCAACTCATAACAATCACGTGTGACAGCGTGGCTCTGTTTCTGAAGGGGATTCCCAGGTCTCTCCAGCAGAGCAAATGGGTGGGTTTAGACTGTCAGCCTCTGAATTAGCAGCCACTCAACTGGTACACGACCAAGGCTTTCACGGAGAAGGCCTGGTGACGCAGTGTGTTGGGCTGCTAAGAGAAAGGTCAGAGGTTCCAGTCTACCAGCTGCTCCACAGGACAAAAACAGGCTCTCTCCTCCTAGAAAGATGTTCAGTCTCAGAAACCTGCTGGAGTGTTACTAGGAGTCACAATCAACGAGACAGCAGTGGTTTGGGTTGAAACAGCCTGTGTGAGGCACAAGGTCTACATCAATTTGTTTTTGAATTTTTTTTAATTGATATTTTAATGAAAGTTTCTAGAGAACTTCAATTTCCATTCATTCACTGTTGGACATTTTCCTTGCACCCCCTCCAGTTTGCTTTTTTCTTTGGAAAAAAATTCTTTCATTGTTATACAGTTCCCCCCCCACCCCCACTCCCGGTCCCGGTCCACTTTACTATGCAGCTCTTTATCTGGACTACATCAATGTTTTCATCATCTTCTTTATCATCATCATAATTTCCGATCTGGGCAAACTCAGCAAAGTGCTCCAACAGAGGAATATGTCACAAGGCACTAACAGAGAATCTACATATTTCAGAACACACACACTTCTCTAGTAATAACCTTTGTCTTCAGAATTACCCGTCCATATAAGCAAGTGATTACAGGCTAACTTTATCTAGTGAAGTTGTGCTGATCTGTTTAAATGCTAACTACTTACTTAATGAGTGTTATAATTACTGGGGTATAATATTTCAGCCACATTAGGGGTTCAATAGGCATAGGTGGGTTCCTCCAGGATATAGGAAAATGCTTCATAAAGTTGACTAAAACTCCTAAGACCGACATTTTTCTGGATCCTACTTCTTGGCCCATGCATATGATGAACTGTTCTTGAGAGTGGAAGCACCATTATCTTATAAAATCTAATCAAATGCAGACCATTGGTTAGTGAGTTCAAAGCTGTCTCTCTGGTACTCACAGAATACACAAAAATAAAATATTATAAAGTCAATTTATTAACAAGCCATGATACTGACCTAAATTATTTTTCCTCTTGAGTTAAACAGTTATAAAATATTTTTCTTTTAAAGTAACATTTTAAGTGAGTTTTCTTCCTCAGAAAAGAAGTTCAGTTAATACCTTTTTCTATCTAGCATGGGAATGAAGCATTACCATTAATCAAATATTCTGTCTCCTACTTTAACAGATGATCTCTGGTTGGTGCCAACCCTGTTTGTTTGAAACATTTCTAAAACACATTGATATCTTGCCCTGTCTTGGTATATGGTCCAACAATAAATGCACTTTCCCTACTAACATGATATGTAGTACTTCTAAATTAAAATTGTCACATAGCTTGGCTGTTGCTACAAAGATGGAGGAGGCATCAGTGATTCATAATATCACCTGAAAGATGGATATGAGCTTATCTTGCTATCATTTTCCTCCTTCTGAAGGTAAAATTCAGAAGGAGGAAAAAAATCCTAGTTCGTTAGTGTTCACCACTTTTAAGTTTTATTCGGGTCATTCCAGGAAAATATGTGTGAGATTGTAATGATAAAGAGAGCCAATGTTTTTTTAGAAATTTTAAATTGTTAGGGGAGCTCTGGTGGCCTAGTGGCAAGGAGCTGCAACTACAATCCCAGAGGCACACGGTTCGAATCCACCAGATGCTCTGCCGGGGAAGGAGGGACAATCTCCTCCTGTACCAGTCAGATCTGATTTGACGGTACACTCACACAAAAATAATAAAATAAAATTAAAAAAAAATTTAAATTGTCCAGAATGTAGAAATCCAATAAAGTGCCCCCCGCCAAATGAATCCTTTACCATCCAGTCTATTCTGGTTGATGTTAACCCCATATGGTACAGAAGAGAACTACATCCCATAGTATAGTCGATCACCAAGCCTTTCTTCTTTGGCATCACAAGGTGGATTTGAACTGTCAAACGAGCACAAACTGATTATGTCACATGACCTCAATTAAGAGCAGTCCATCCACCCCCCCACAAAACAGTTCATCTAGAGACTCATCTAGTCATTTCAGTATGGCCAGCACTCAGCAAGCCATCTCTGAAATTCCTCTGCAGAACCCAAGGCAGTGTCTCCAGACTCCTGCCCCTACTCATTGATTTTTAATATTCTTCTCTCTCATTGTCGCCAAGTCAGTTCCAAGTCACGGCTGACCCTCCGTTGGGTTTCCAGACTATAAACTGCATGGGAAGAGAATGTCCATCTTTTTCCCTTGGAGCCGCCGGTGGGTTCAAACCACTAGAGAAGCTCAGTCTCTGAGGAAGCAGCACAACTAGGGCACATCAGGTCACGATGGTAAATTATTTTTTTGAGGCCAATTTCAAATTTTGGGGGGAAAAATCCACATGATCGTCTTATCAGTTTAAAAACATTATTTTAGTCCCCATAAACTAGAACCATAATATTTATTTGGGGGTCATGTGTGGGCTGGGGAAAGGTGAGTCAGATGTTTTGAAGGGCAGCCATCTCACCTGGAAGACAGAATACAGCTTTGAACAGACACATTTTGAACACTTTAAAAATATCTTCCAATTTGCCTACCTCTGAGTGAAGAGTTTCAAGGCTTTAACTAAATGTGGCAAAGACGTGGTACCATCACTTTCAAACAGGAATTTTGAGAAGCTCACAGGTGCTCATCAGCTGAGATCTCTGCTTCTGGTGTCTACGCAAGCCAAAGGTTTTGCCTGCTATTAAGAGGGATAATTTTCCCAAAACTGAAGAGGTGGTTCTCTTTGTAAAGCATGAATGACAACAGTTCTTTTCAAACAGGAATATGATTCATCTAGACAAGTCACAGTGAGGAATGCCACTTGGTTAATAGTTGGGTAAAACTGATAGTTTGATGGGCAATACGGCTCATGGCTCTTTGCATACTGGAACAGAACTACCTTTCCTCAATTATTTCCTCTAATAATCCTGGGCAAGTCATTAAATCTCTAGGAAATCAGGTTTTTAATTGTTCTAGAACTGGATAAGCTCACACGTTTCTTGCAGGTTACAGACTCTTGAGGAGACAGAACTTGGTACAGCAAAGAGCATGAGCTATGCAGGTTCTTAAGCCTGGGTGTGGATCCAGGCAGGAGCCCTCTGTAAGTGCCTATGATCCACATCTAAGGCACTTAACAAGTTTCATTTGCTTCCTTTCCACTGAAACCTGGACTATCAGCCCATACATAACTTAGAGTACAGATTTTAAAACACATGATTTCTAAACAGATCACTTCATGGGATGTATTGCTGAAGCACAGATTGCTGATGACTTCAGTATGCTTATAAAGGCAAGGTTACTGACAGGTCACACTTAACCAATGGATGTGCAACACAAATATCATCAGACCTGATCCCTTGGGGCTGAGGGGGGTGTGGCATGAGACAGGAAAGCAGCTTAGATCAGGTGTTTTAATGACATCATTATAGGCTATCATCAAATTACCTTGGTTTGGCCATTGTACTTCTCTAATTGATTCAGTCTTGGGGGAAAAAAACACCACCCTAAATAAAGACTGTCAAATACAATACGATGATGGTGTTTTTTTCGATTTGAGTTTGGTTGGGGTTTTTTTTGGGGGGGAGCGGTTCCTCTTTGCTCAGGAAGAAGAGGAATTCCAGAAGGTTGAAAAGAAAGATTAAAGAGGAGACACAAGACAGAATTAAAAGAGGCAAAGATGAGCTGTCAACGAGACGTTTCCTACCGAAAAAAAAAAGAGGCAAAGAATCATTAAAGTTGATGATGAACTTATGTCAGTTGGTTGTTTACATATATAAGCCAATTTCCACCAAAGTCCAAAAGGGAGTTTTAAGAGTGGGCCCCTTTCATGAGGGTGTTAGAAAATGAAAGAAAATTTCCTTTAATACTTGATGTCCAAATCTTGGTGAAAGCTGGCTTGAGTGTTTCTAAGTCCTTGTATAATGTTGCTCAGGCAGTCAAGCGGGAAATGGCAGCTGACCCTTGACTCCTTCCTCTGGCACAGGGGAAAGTCAAGGGCAAGTAAGAAGGTCCAGTAGTCTGAGAGGTACTCTTCTAGAGATCTGGCACCCTGGGAGGTTTGGTGAGCCTAATCGACTATAATTTTGCCATCCTAGACAAAGGAGCCATAGCAGCACAGTGGTTAAATGCTGAGTTGCCAAGGAAAAGGTTGGCAGTTTGAACTCACCAGCTATTCCACTCGAGAGAGATGTAGTGATCTGCTTCCTTAAAGATGACAGCTTTTGGAAACTCTATGAGATGGTTCTACTCTGTCCTTTATGGTTGATATATATATCAATTTGACTCAATGTGAATGGGTAGACAGAGCCCTGGTGGTGCAAATGTTAGACACTCAACTGCTAAGTGAAAGGACATTGACTCAAACCTACTGACCACTCTGAAGAAAAAAAAAAAGGCCAGGCGATCTACTCCCATAAAGATCAGAACCTAGAGGACTTGATTGGGCACTTCTACAGGGTTTGCAAGAGTAAAATGGCCTTGAAGGCACACAAGAACAATAGACAAAACATTAAGACACATTTAAGTAACAAAGTAGCTACCCTTGAGTATAAAACCCCTTAGTGAAGGCTTACAGATCTCTATCAGAGATCATTAAGACAAAGGACTCGCCTCCTATGTAGAGCTTTCTTCTCCAGAAGAAATGTTCTGTGATTGACTCAGCTGACACATCATTCCCCCTTCAGTAAGCACAAAAAACACAAAACATAGCAAAAGCCAAAGCCAGTGGGCCTCAACGTGCTATTCTTTCCACTCAAGGCAACCACCAGCTTTTGTCTCCTTGTGAGGCTCTTAAGTATTGTGAAATCTGTGAAAAAAATTCCCCAACACCCTGTCATCCTGCAATTGGTTTTAGGACAGTATACAAGCTGTGATTACTTCTTCCCCTAAGTATCATGTTCTAACCTAAACTGCGGTCACTCTGGGCCAAATCTGGCAGAAGAGAACAACTGCCTCTGGAGGACTCTCTAAATACAAGGCAGACAGAGTCATCTACTTGAGAATAGGGCATAACTTTTCAATTTACTCATAATTCAAATTCAGCACTTATAAACCTCTCTCTCTCTCTCTCTCTCTCTCCCCCTCCCTCCCTCTCTCTCTCTGTCTCTGTAGAGATGTCTTTTCTGTTGAAACAAACTCATAAGCACCTCCGTTTTGAAAAAAAATCTTTATTGAGAAATCTTATGCAACTATGGTCTTTGCAATTGCTTCATATGCATGTGAAAGTTGGAAAATGGGAAAGGCAGACAGGAGAATTGATGCATTTGAATTGAGGTGTTGGAAGAACACTGAATATACTGTGGACTGCCAGGAAATAAACAAATTAGTGTTAGAAAGAATAAAACCAGGCTGTTCCTCAGAAATGAGAATGGCAAGATTTTGGGTTTCTTACTTTGGATATATAATCATGAAAGACCAATCTCTAGAAGGGACATCATGTTTATTAAAATAGAGGGCAAGCAAAAAAAGAGGAAAACCCTCAATGAGATGGATGGAGTCGCCCAACAGTTCTAAGAAAAGATTCAAAACATACTAATCGTCATGAAAATGGCACAGAATCAGACAATGTTTTGTTCTGTCAGACATGTGTCACTTGTTAAAGCTGATTCCACAGCAGCTAACCACAAGATCTTAAGTCTGTCTTGTGCAGCACTTTCCAATATGACAGCCACAGCCATGCACTGCTATAGAGCATGAATATGTGGTGTGGCTAGAGGGACTTGAGGGAAGCTTTATGTGAAAATACACACAGATGCCACAACAAGATAAAGGTAAACAACCCAACTGCAAAATGGGCACAGGATATGAGCAGACACTTCACTAAAGGAGGCATTCAGATGGCCAACAAACAAACACATGAAGAGATGTTCAAAATCTCTAGCTCTAAGAGAGATGCAAATCAAAACAATTATGAGATATCATCTCACCCCAGTAAAAATAGCAAAATTCAACAAAGCAGCAAACAACAAACGTTGGCGAGGTTGTGGAAAAAACTGGAACCCTTATTCACTGTTGGTGGAAGTGTAAAATGGTACAACCACTATGGAAGGCAGTATGGCACTTTCTAAAAAAGTTGTAAATGGAAATACCATTTGACCCAGCAATTCCACTACTGGGAATATACCCTAAAGAAATCAGAACACCCAAACAGATATATGCACACCCATGTTTATTGTTGCTTTGTTCACAATAGCAAAGAGTTGGAAACAACCCAAGTGCCCATCAACAAATGAATGGAGAGAGAAGCTGTGGTATAATTCACACAACGGAATATTATGCTGCATTGAAAAACAAGGAACTCATGAAATATTATACAAAATGGGTGGCCATGGAGGACATTATGCTGAGGGAAATATCTCAGTCACAAAAAGAAATGCTACATAATGCCACTGTTATAAAATAGGATTAACAGGGAGGCTGGGAGAAACTAAGAAAAGAGGGGCTAAATCATGTACATGGCATTTAAACAGATGAGGGAGAGAACTGTATAAAAGGAATATATGATTAAGTATTATTGGTATAATAAGAGTCCAGAGTAAGAGCTGCATAGTAAAGTGGTCTGGGAGTGGGGGGGGGCTGTATAACAATGAAAGAACTTTTTTTCCAAAGAAAAAAGTGAACTGAGGGGTGGGGGCAGGGAGAAAACTATGCATCAATGAATGAATGGAAATCCAAGTTCTTTATAAACTTACAATAAAAATGCAATTAAAAAAAAGAAAATACACAGAACTTTAAATCTGAAGAAATGAATACACTAAAGGATGTCATATGCATTTTCTTATACAGATTACTTAAAAAGATTATGATGAGGATGACTAATGAACAAATAAGAATAGATGAAAACAGATGTTCTAAAGAAAATAAATCAGTGTGGAGATAGAAATTAACAGAGAAGACTGTTTTAGGTGGTATGGCCAGGAAAGAGGTCTCTGAAGAGGTGAGATTTCCACTGATGAGCCTCAGAGTTTACTGTAAACATTCTATTTTAACACATGCCAAACAGCACATTATTCCCACTGGATTTCATGGAAACTGCATCCTCTGAAGGTATGAGTTCTTTTAATCATTTTGTGGTTGGAAGTTATAAAGCATCCAAGATAATTTTTCAAGCAACTTTACATTTTCCAAATTCAATGTGGGCTTTTTTCATTATTTGAGTGTTTTGCTTTAATATTTATAAAACATCAGGGCTCCATCTGCCATGTGATTTACAAAAAAAAGTCTCCACTTAAAAATACTAAGAAATGTCCAATTTCCAATACAAGAATGGGAAAGCAGGTCGTCGCTGGCAGTTCCTTTTCCTTTCTTCTGGATGTTATATACCAAAGAGTGAAAATCCACTCATAGATGACCCTCCAATGGGTTTTCAGAGGCAGTAAATTGAAAGGGAGGAAACTGCTCATCTTTCTCCTGCAGAGCAGTTGGAGGATGCGAACTACACGCCTTTGGGATGGCAGCACTGCTACTTACCACTAGGCAACTAGAACTCCTTGTTTCTTTTCTTAGTGGCACAAAGTTACTAAAACTATCCAAATCCCTCTGACTTCTTGATCCAAGTAGTCTCATTCCTATAACCCAGGCTTCTTCTCCAAACTGACGTCAGGTGTTAGCTTAGCTTTCAAAGAAAGTTTCAGAGCTGCTTGATGGAACTCACCTACAAACAACAGAAAATGAGCTGAAGCCCACACAGGCCAGTCAGGGTGCTTGCAGCCTCACTCAGGTGGTTAAACAATGACCTCAGTATTATTTCCCACTAATTACTGCTGCTGAAAAACATGCTTATTGCCCACACTGCGCACACACTTCCATATTCTGAGGAGGCAGAAGAGGGGAGTTTTGGGAACATCTGCATATATATATATACAGACACACTTCTCAAATTGACATTCTGGGAGAAGAAAAAGGTTAGTTATATCTTAAAGAGGTTTGCATTTGAAGTATATTAATTTTTTAAAATGGCTTTTAAAAAAACACACCCGGCGAGCTCTGGTGGCCTAGTGGCAAGAAACTGCACTGCAGTGCAACAATGAATGAATGGAAACCCAAAAGCTCTGTAAATGTTTATGAAAATTAATAAAATATAGAAAAAAAAAAAAGAAACTGCACTGCAATCCCAGAGAAGCACGGTTCAAATCAACCAGATGCTGAACAAGGAGGAACAATCGCCTCCTGTACCAGTTAGATCCAATTTGACGGCACACACATTTAATTAATTAATTAATTAATTAAAAACCCACACCCACCAAACCCCCACCCTCTTTACAAAGTATGGCTTATGTTTGGCTGCCCCTGACATGATGACCCCCTGCACAATAATACAAAACTTGTGCCTGGCCCTGTACCATCTCCATTATCAATTTGGGTCAGATGAATGTGATCTATAGGGTTCTTATAGGCTGATTCCATAATGTAGAGCTCCAGGCCTTTCTTCCTATTCCATGTTAGTCTTAAACTTTCACTGAAACCTGTTTGGCATCATTATAGAAACACACAAGCCTCCACTACCAGATGGGCAGTGGCTAGACAAGAGTGTGATAGGTACCAGGAATTGAACAGCATTGAAATTCATCAGCCTGGAAAATGAGTATTCTATCACCAATACCCTTATTACATAGTATTTTCCATTCCTCTAAAGTGATAGCCTTCCAAAAATTACTTGTTTATGAATTATCACTAAAACTTGCACAACTAGGCATAGGGTTCCTAAGTTGATTACTAAGAGAATTAGGGACTACCTTAACATCTTTGTCATAAGGAGGAAAAGCTATTTCCTACCCACTTTTAAGTAGTGTTTTTTTCAAGTTCTAGAATCTATACTATGTAAGAGGCATTCACATTCAAATCAGAGGAAAAGCAAGTGTCCTTTACAAACAAAGTCAATTTCACTGACAACATCTGCTCTTCTTGTTAGTTGTGTTAGTGGTGAGAAGTTTGAACTTATCTAATCATCCACCCATCCTCCCTCAGTGACCACTAACAGAGCTTTGCAAATGGCTGGTCAATAAGGACAATGTGTCTTGGTTAAACTTGCATGGTGCAGAAGTAAAAATACATGAGCCTGGCCTTGGTCTTTATGTCAAACCTAAATGACAGGCCAACATTCATTCCAAGAAGCAAAAATCCAGGGTGTGAATCACTTGTTAATAGGAAAACTGTATCAAGATATGAACAATTTGTTCCTGGAAAAAGATACATTCATAATTGCAATCATGTGTAACTGTATAAACTGACACCATTCTCTAGGTGGTAACTCACTCTCTCCTATCCCAGACTAACCTATATATTTCAAAAGACTTCCAGCTCAAGTTGATCTTATCTATAATAAATCATAAGACTTGTACCTCTCCTTTATTCCCTATGTATATAGACCTCTCCTTCTGCTTGAACAAGATTGCTATTTTTAAATTTAGCACTGCCCTGTTTGAGCTGTATTATTTTTCAGTAAAACACCTTTTCTTTCACTCAAACAGGATATGATATTTCTTTTTCCCCTTGGACATTTCTTGTGTCCAAACTGTGACTTTCAAGTTATATTATCATTAATGATCCTTGAGGTATCCAGACTCAAGCATGGTACCTGCTGAACCACTATAGGCTTTCTGTTTCCTCAAATTCTTGAGAATTATTTAAGGCCTTTAAAAACCTCTCCAACTCTTGAACCTAAGCTCTGCTCCTTGGTCTTGATAGATCTTAAAATCTTATTATGAAAAGATTTTATTATAAATATGTTTTGGTTCTTGCAAGTTCATTATTAGGAATGCCATCTCTAAAGGAGGTTGTCAGACAGCTTCTGGGACTTTCATTCAATACATGAATAAACATTATAGTTCCTCACTGTGCATGTTCTTATGTATCTGGCATAATCTCATTTTAGACAGTTTGAAAAATCAGTGATACAAGGAAGTTCTTTTGATCTCTCCAAGTTAAGTTTACACTGTAAGTCAGAAAACCAAGGCTCAGAGATTAAACAATCCCAGTGGGATACCTATTTTGATTAGTATATGGAGGTTTCTAAAATCAAGATAATTATTTTTATCTGCAAGGAACTCTCTAAATTAAACTGAATAAATAATTACAATGTCAGATAGCCACTCCCCTCTTCTGCTCCCCTGTCCGTTGCTAACTCTTTAAACCCTTCTTTGCTTCCAACTCTTCTGTTAATACTTAATCTGAACTTTCCATTTTCTTCTAAAAAAAAGTAGCAAATAAACCCTTGCCAGAAATGTCCTTTCAAATTTGCCCTAGCAATGATGTCCAAAATTGCCCCATAACACATTTTATGCATGTATACCTCAGAATTAAATAACATTAGAAAAGATTTTAAAATTCTATGAGGATCAAAACAAATTTTCTGAAGAATTATACATCTTTGCTGAAGCCTACTAGCCTGGGCTTCTCAGTTGAAATCAACTTATTCACACAATTAGTACTCCAAGGGAAGCCCAATGGTTATAAATGAAGTTATAGAAGGGAAATGAAATAGTAGAAGGAAAAGATACAAAATAGTTTAGCTTTAAATATTGATAAAATGGCCAAGCTGTTAGAAGACTCTTGGCCATGAGTAAAATATAGCTAGACATTATCTCAAAGGCTAACTGATTGGACAAAAGATCATGCTTATAAACAAAATAAAAATGAAGGTCTTTATAATTATCAGGCTTAGATGTTCCAGAAGTTTCTGAATATTCTGGCTTCACTGTGACTGAGCCTGGTGTCTCCAGAGCTTTCAATGCTGTTTTCATATCCAGTATTAAACCTGAGATCTTAGTAAACTGGGGTCTATTAACTGGGAGACCACTCTTATTCTTTTTTTTACAATTTTTTTTTACCACTCTTATTCTTCAGCTAAACAATTTAGCTTTAAAATGTTTCCAGACCTTTGAAACTGAAAGTTTCTTAGCCTAATAAATTAATGCCCTTTCAATTGCAATGATTACAATCTTCCAGTCAAAAGAAAAATACTAAATCGTTAAATGACACAAAATCAGTTATTTTTTCCTATTGTCAGAAAAAAACTAGCCAATGCAAAAAATGTAACGTAAATACTAAAAATAAATTAATAAAAGGTTGACATAGTTCTTAAAAATAAACAAAAAACAAAAATCAACCCACAACAAACAAACTTGACCAATTCAGAGTGAAGGGATTCTGGGAACAAAACAGGGACTTTTACTGCAGTAGCTCATAATCCACAAGGATTATGGACACAAACTCACAAGCCACAATCTACTTTATTAACAGAGAAAATTGTCAATTTTTAATTGACACTGGAACCTCCCCTTCTGCTATTAAGCCCAATTGTTTACAAAACCTCTGCCCTGGAATATTAAACATTCACAAGTAGTGGGAGTCATCATTCAGGAACAAACGCTGAATCAACCTCAACCTATTCCAGTATGTCTTGGTATTAAAGATTTACATATTTCTTTTTCTTCCCCCTCTCAGTTCTGTTTGACCCCTGTCAATCTATTGAGAAAAATTTTTTTATTTATATGGGATTGCCATTTACATGTTATTGAAAAGGGGAGGAGATGCTATTAATGCTGTCTGATGTCCCTAAGTCAAAAAGGACAGGCCCTGAACTAGACAATATTCACAAAGAAGCACCCATTTGCTATATACAAGCAATTGTCATGTCTCTAAAATATTAATTTCAACCTAGGCCCTTCTCTCCTGACATCTTTTTTCCTAGTTCCTGAAACCCTATGGGCCACTATATCCACAGATGTAGGTCAAGTTTTGTTAACTGAGCTAATTAATATTCAAATTGTTTTATCTAAACTTCTGCCCCAAACTCCCCAGTACCCACTCAAAGAAAAAGCAAAAGAAACACTTTCTCCAATTATACAAAATTTCCTTTCTAATGAGTTCATTCTACCTTGTACAGCCCTTGTAGTATTCTTGTTCTTCTAGTTAAAAAATCAAAATAGAGGCAGAAGATTTGTGCAAGATTTGCATTCAATCAACTGTAGTATTATATCTTGATACTCACTCAGTGGTTCCTAATCCTCATTTATTATGATCCAATGTTTCTTCAGGTGCATCTTATTTTACAGTTGTGAATCTTTACTGGACCTTTTGCAGTATTATTTTGTGTCCTGAAAGTCAGTATTTGCTTTTACATAGAAAAATCAACATTTTACCTGGACTGTAAAGCCTCAAGGATTTAAGTAAGCTTCTAGCTATTTTTCTACATGCAGATTTGCTGCCTTTACAGCTTACAAATGAATGCACATTGGTGCAATATGTTCATGATTTTCTGCTTTACTCAATCTCCAAGTAAGTCTGTTTTGATGACAATACTTTTATTAAAACATCTGGCTGTTAGTGACCAAAATGTACCTAGAGAAAAATTATAGTTGGCTTAGCCATCACCTAAATATTTAGGCCATTTAAAACAAACAAACAAAAAAACATACATGTGTGTATATATCTACACACATACACATACAGAAATGACAGTGCTCTGCTACAAGGAGTTGCTCTGTCAACCCAAAGGGAGGCAATTCAAGTCCACAATTAAAGATATAAAGAAATATCTATTATGTAATTTTATATATGTATATATGTATACACACATGCATATCTATATATATATATATAATCTCTATCTCTCTATCTATGTAATTGCTATGTGCCATTGAGTTAGTTGTGTGCCATACCTAACTCTCCAGTGAGTTTTCAGAGGCTGCAAATCACATAGAAGGGAACTGCTCATTCTTCTCACATGGAGCTGGTGGTATACTCAAATGGTACACTTCTGGGTTACCTCAGTAACCAGAACATGCTCGTGTGTGCTCACTTGCATACACGTTCACATGCTCTGTGTGTGTGTGTACATCACACATATACATCACACACACACAAAAAAAACAAAAACCCAAAACCAACAGCCCATATCCTCTAGTTTCTCCTGAAGACCTCTGTTGATCTTAAATAGAAAAAAGTTATTCTTGTCTCTCTGATACTTGGAAAGAAACAGCTATATTCTTTATTGATTCAAAACTTCATAGAAATATTTAAAAGCTTCTGAGATGGATTAATTCTAAATGTTGCACTAGGGAATTAAAAGAGGCTTTGATGAGTAAGATTAATCTAGGTTATCTTAATTACCACATAGATCCCCCCCCCCTTATTTTGGACATGAAATATCTAGAAATGTTTTAGGTGGACTAAATCAAAGACACGGAAGACATCAAAGACCTAGAGGTCATTACAGTCTACAGCTGAACCCTGCTGCAAGAAGATATTCTTCCCACCTTAAAGCTGTGCCTGCTACTGTCAAACACATGGAAAGCACAGCAAATATAGTGTGGTAGACTTTTTATTTGTCTACATGCTCCATGTTGTCTTTGCCTTATTTAATTCTATCTTGAAACCTCCTTCAGCCAACATGCTCATCTGCCATGGGCTTTTCCTCCTGGCTAGTCTAACATTAGATTAAACTCTGCACGCAGCCTCTTTAAATCCAGCCTGTTTAAATTCATCTACTCTTCTCCCCATAGCTAATGACTACTCTGCATGTGATTCTCTATTCTGGATTTAGCAACTTGTTAATACGGGGGGAGGGGATCTCTCAGGATATTTCTACACTTAAAAATAAAGGGCATCCCCAAATTTGTCTATTGGTAACGTCAATCTTCATGAACTAACTTTGGAAACTTTAAACTTTAGAAATTTTAAGAAAAACTTACAAGACACCACTAATCAACCCAAATGGACAAAAATAATGGCATGGAAAAAAAGACAAGCCGTTATCAAAATCCTCCAACTCATACTGTTCAAGAGAGCTCTGGGATCCTAGTGGTAAGAAGCTGTGTTACAGTCCCAAAGGAATGTAATTCAAATCCATCAGTTGCTCTGCAGGAAAAGGTTGGGCACTCTCCTGCCATGAAATTTATTGTCCCTTGAAAGTAGCTGGAGGGTTAAGTATAAGTCAGTTCCCATTTAACAGCAAACAACAACAGTACTCTTCATATTAAAAATCTGTAACAACTCTGGGATTGATTCATCTAGTTAACTCTTCAAATGAAGAGGCTAAGACAGGTTGATTCCTTTTGCTGGGAACCCCCATATGAATAATCCAGCTGACACAGGATCGACGGGATGGCTTCCAATGTCTGAATATATATTAGACTAGTTCACTACCAACTGCTATAATGCTCAGGCTTCTACCGAGTCGCCCCATCTTTTGGCTACGTGGTACGAATCTTTGGCCCTGGCTCTCGCTCAAAAGGACTAGAAGATGCACTCAAGGCCTAAACTGTAATCACAGATGTATTTTAATTGAACTCTTCTCTCAGCTAATGTACTTATATCAATCAGTGTCTCCCTGGCTTGATCATTTAGTGGGAGTATTCACTCCTCTGACAGAACTTGATTATGGCACATGTTGAAATATTAACCAAATATATACATACTACTCTAAATGGCAGTCTTAAAGGCTCTTAAACCCCTAATCTTGAAGAGATCAATATCAAAATAGCAATGATGAGAAATGTAGTACTCCAAGAATGGCCCTTGAAGTCTCACTGCAGTCTAAGGAGGTGGCAATGCCATAATAAAATCTGACTGCTTTGTCTATGTTCCTGAAAATAATGGTAATATTACATTCTGTGTTAATCATATGAAACATGTAGTATCTTGCTTTAACAATCCTACTCATCCCTTAACTGAATATAAGTAACTGACTTCCTTGGGGGGGTAATGCTACTTTATTCTTTAATTCTATATTCCTAATAGTTTCTATTATTATAATTACAAAATGTTGTTTTGCTTTTGTCAACATATTTTTATCCATGAAATCCTATATGTGAAAATAATTTCATATTTTACATAAAATCATGCTTTTTCCACAGGCTTTCACAAATGATTATGTTGTTTAACACCTCTTTTTTGTCTCGTTGGTTGTGTTTCATCTTAACCTCTATCATTTTGTCCTGAATGAAAACTGTTCCTATGTGTGTGGCCTTGTTCATTAAGATGTTCTCCCCTATCCACAATCTCTGTAAATGTTCACTGAAATTAATAATAATAATAATAATAATAATAATACAAAAAAGGATGTTCTCCCTAAAACCTAATCAAGCAGAAGATGAGGCCCATTAGATGGTCGTATGAAAAAATAATTTTTCACTAACCAAAGCAACCTCCTTGCAGAACAAGTCTTTGCAGAAGTAAGGCTAATCCACTGTGGATGAATGGCACCCCCAGGCCAAAGCTGAATCAACAGAGGAAAATGTAAATGGAAAGTTTCAAACTGGAGGCACTTGCATCAGAGGTAAGAAGGACAGGGCCAGCATTCTTTCCCAGAAATAAAAGGTCAAGATGTAAATTGTTCATGGTAAGAACATGTCAAGATATAAACAATTTACAGTTCATGACTATAATCATATATAACCAAACTGGCCAGTGCCATTCACTCAGGTGTTAAGTCTCTCTCCTAGCTAGCAGGCCAACCTTTATATTTAAAAGGACTTTAACATGAAACTGATCTTATCCATAATCAACTAATAATTACTCCCTATGTCTCCTTTGTTCTCTACATAGATCCTTTTTTTTTTTGCTTAAATATGGAGTGCTTTGTATTTTTAACTGAGTACTGCCCAGTTCAAGGTGTATTATTCTTCAAAACTTCTTCCATTCCTAAGAGTATGATATTTTCTTCTGTGACAGGGTTCATTCTTTTTTTTCTTTTTTTTACTTATTTCAATGAACATTTACAGAGATTTTGGATTTCCATTCATTCATTGTTGCAATTTTCTCCCTGCCCACCCTCTCCCTCCCAGTTCGCTCCTCTCTTTGAAAAGTAAAAGAAAAATTCCTTCATTGGTATACAATCCCCCACCCCACCTCTGACAGGGTTCATTCTTAAAATAATATCTTCTATTGGCTGTATATGAGGAATCCTGGGGCAGGTCTATGAGATTAATCCAAGAACCCTTTTTATCTTTTTCATTCTGTAATATAATTTTGTTCAAGGAAAAAATGAAGGTGATGCCAAAATTAAATTTAAAATTTCTTTCCTCAAATAATTTCTGCCCCAATATATTTGCAGACACATTTCATTAAAATCCTTTAAACCCAAGTGCAAGAACTGCTGGGCATTTTAATTCTCCATTCATACCATTCCAGGGGTAGTACCACCCTGTGGCAAGTCTGTTCTCAGAAATGAGCACAAGAAAACTCGCCAGGGACTCAAGGAGGCTGGATAAAGAGCACTGACTCCCTGCAAGGTCAAAGAACAAAACAATATTCTGTATTTTTTTTAAAAAAGTTTTCTTTTCATTCTCTCTCTCTCTCTCTCTCTCTCTCTCCCTCCCTCCCTCCCTCCCTCCCTTTGTCTTTTCTTTGAAGGGAGGAGAGTTTTCTATTTTTCCTCAGTGTGCACCAAATCTCCAAAGTCTATATAACTAAATCCCTAAAGATCACACATTAATGTTAATGCTGTCAAAACAGAAACTGTTAACAGTCAAGAAAGCAATTATAACCAAAGGATTTCTGCCTTTGATAATAATATTAAGATGTGCTTTGGTAGTGGTGGTGACTGCCATCGAGTCAGAATGGACTCGGAGCTGACTTTCCAGCAGGTTTTCAGAAGTAGTAAATCTACAGGAGGAGACTATCTTTCTCCCTAGGAGCAGCTGATGGATTCAAACTGCTAGCCGTTGGATTGGCAGTATAACTCCTTACCCACTGTTGTTGTTTTGTGCCGTCGAGTCGCTTGAGACTCATAGCGACCCTGGGTACAAGAGCCCTAAACCCTGCTCTATCCTGTGCCAACTTCACTGTCTCTGACACACCTACTCCTATTACCCCAATCACTGAATCAATCCATCTCATCAAGAGTCATCCTCTCTTGCACTGTCCCTCCACCCTCCCAAACATGATGTCCCTCTCTCCAAGGACCGGTCCCTCCTTGCAACAGGTGCAAACTATGCCAGACGAAGTTTCAGAATCCTTGCCTCCAAGGAGCATCCCAGTATCACCCTCTCCAGGACAAACCTGTTTATTCTCCTAGCAGTCCATGGTATATTCAACACTCTTCTCCAGCATCACAGCTCAAAGTCATCAATTCTCTTTCTATCATCCCTAGTCATTGTCCAGCTCTCTGACACATAGTACACAACTGCAAAAACTATGGCCTGGATCAGGCATACCTTAGTCTCCAGCCTGACGTCATTGCTCTTCAGTACTCTGGACAGGTCCCTAACAACGACTTTCCCAGTGCAATTCGTCTCTTGATTTCCTGGCTGCTGGTAACAAGAGTGTTGACTATGGAGCCAAGCAAACTAAAACTGTTAACAAACTCAATCTCTTCACCAGCCATTCTGATGCTGCCAATTGGCCCAGTGGTGAGAATCTTCATGTTCTTGATGTTGAGCTTCAATCCATATAGGAGGCTGCAGTCCTTGACCTTCTGCAGCAAGCGCTTCAGGTCCTCCTTCGTTTCAGCAAGCAGGGCTGTGTCACCTGCATAACACAGGTTGTTGATGAATCTTCCTCCAATCCTGATACTCCATTCCTCCTCATACAGCCCAGTCTCCCGGATAATCTGTTCTGCAAACATATTGAAAAGGTACAGAGACAGAATACATCCCTGACAGACACCCTTCCTGATTTTGAACCATGCAGTGTCTCCTTGCTCTGTTCTGACGACTGTCTCCTTGTTCAAGTATAAGCACAGTCAAATGCTCTGGGATTCCCCTTCTTCTTAGAGTCAGCCACAGTTTGTTGTGATCCACACAGTCAAAAGCCTTTGCATAGTCAATAAAACATGGATTCCTTTGATACCTTCGGCTTTCTGCCAAGATCCATCTAAAATTAGCTATACTATCCCTGACTTTATGCATAGGAATCAAATAATTGATTACATTTGTGGAAAGAATCACTGGAGAAGCTCAAAATCAGCTGTGAAAACCAGGCCAGGTGCTGACTGTGGAATAGACCATCAACTACTCATATGCAAGTTTAAGCTGAAGTTGAAGAAAATTAAATCAAATCCACAGGAACCAAAATTTGACCCTAAGTCTATCCCACTCAAATTTCAAAACCATCTCAGGAACAGGTTTGAGGCTTGAACACCAATGAGAGAAGACCAAGTGGGCTGTGGGAGAATATCAAGAATATTATCCATGAAGAATGCAAAAGATCGTTACAAAGACAGAAGAGGAAGAAAAGAGACTCTGAATATTGCATTAGATCCCTGAGAAGCCAAAGCTAAAGGAAGAAATCAAGAAATTAAAGAGCTGAACAGAAAATTTCAAAAGGAAGCTTGGGATGACAAAGCAAGATACTAAAATGAAATGTGCTGAGAGCTGGAGACAGAAAATCAAAAGGACCAAACTTGCTCAGCATTTCTTAAGTGGAAGGAATTGAAAAACAAATAAAAATTCAAGCCACCTGTGGCAATACTTAAGGATGCTTTGGGCAGAATGTTAAATGATCCAAGAAGCATTAAAAGAAGATGGAAGGAGAATATAGAGTTATTGTACCAGAAGGAACTGGCTAACAGAAAAATGAAGCAATGTATGAGCAAGAAGTGTGGTGATAAAGGAAAAAGTTCAAGTTGCTCTGAAAGAATTGGCAAAAAACAAGGCTCCAGGAGTTGATGGTATACCAATTGACATATTTCAACAAACAGACGCTTCCCTGGATGTGCTCATTAGGTTGTGCCAAGAAATCTGGAGGACAGCCAGCTGGCAAACTGACTGGAAGAGACTGATATTTGTTCCCATTCCAAACAAAGGTGACCCGACAGAGTGCGGAAATTATCGAACAATATCATTAATATCAACATGCAAGAAAGAGTCTGCTGAAAATTATCCAAAATGACTGGAGCAACACATCAACAGAGAACTGCCAGATGTGCAGGCTGGGTTTAAAAAAAACTGATGAGGGAGATGTAGAGTTACGTGGCACTCCAGTGAGCTTTAGGGAGGAAAGTAGGGTAAACTCACCTCAATTTGTTAAACAAATGCACCTTCAAATGAAGTCTCCCTTTCCCCATTATGTTACATGTCTTTTAAGTGGATTTCCAGAGTCACTCACTCATTTTCAATTAGAGCTTAAGGAGCAATGATGTCAGTTTAAAGACTAAGATGCACCTGATTCAAGCCACAGTCTTTTCGATCATTTGCTCTGCATCTGAGAGCTAGACAATGAATAAGGAAGACGGAAGAAGAGTCAATGCCTTTGAGTTGTGGTATTGAAGAAAATTACTGAATATCCTATGAACTGAAAATAAGGATAAACAGATACATCTTAGAGAAAGTGTAGCCAGAGTGTTTCTGAAGGCAAGGATGATGAAATTTCATCTTACAAATTTTGGGCATGTTCTTAGGAGGGTTATTCCTTGGAAAGGTAGAGGGTCAGTGAAGGAGACTCAGAACCAAATGGATTGACAAAGTGACCACAGCAATGGGTTCAAGTGTGTCAGAGTTGATGAAGACGGTGCAGTTTGGGAAATGGTTTAGATCTGTTGTTCATGAGGTCACTATTAGTTGTACTCAACTCAAGGGCACCTAACAACAATAAAAACAACAATGATCAATGAAGGGAGCTCTGGTGGCTTAGTGGTACAGAGTTATAAGCCAAACCAAAGCACAGTTTGTATCCACCAGCTGCTCTGTGGGAAAAAGATGGGAAATCTCCCGTGTGAGTGTCTCTGAAATCCTGCTAGAGGGTTCAGATTCGAGGGCACATATAGACAACAATAAACAATGAATAAAGATGACCAAAGAAATGCTGATGCCTTTAAATTGTGATCTTGGCAAAGAATACTGAATATCCCATGGACTGTCAAAAGAACAAACAAGCCTTTCTTGGAGGAAGTTAACCAGGATGCTCTTGAGAGACAAAGTTATTAAAACTATCTCGTATACTTGCATATTTTCAAAAGAGGGCAATCTTTAGAAAAGGATATCATTTTACAAAAGGTAGTGACCCTATAAACAAAAGGCCTGCAGTCCCTCTACAACTATCGACATTTATCAAAGTTCATAGAGTTTCCGGAGGCACGTTATTAAGAAGTGTATGCCATTCCCTCTCATAATGATTTATTTATTCAGAAATTAATGTCTTTTTAAGAAATCTTTATTTAGGCTGCAAATTCAGTTTCATTTTCTTATCATCTAGAGCTGCTCAGTTCTAGAGACAAGGAAATTTTGTGAGTTAAAATAAGATTGGAAAGACAGTAAAGTGTTCTTTCTATAACAATTAGTAAGGCTTTGGACAGTATACAACACATTGATAGGGCACTGTAATTAATTAATGATGTTAATCTACTATATAACCAAGTTATAAAGACATATATAAATGATCAAATGCAATTATTATACTATAAAACAAAATGTCTATAAATAGTGAATGAAAAAATAAAGAAATCATGCAAACATTGTTACTGATCCATTTTCAAATAACAATTTTCCTTTTGCCAAATTAAATGGCAGTGATGGGCAACAAGCAGAGAAACAAAAAACAAATAATGGGCTTCAGAATGGCTGAGGCTCTGGCCTGGCTAGTAATTAGATGTGTGGCATATGGCCTACCCTTTCTGTATCTCAGCTTACTCATCTCCAAAATGGGGATATTAACATGCTTTCTCCCCAAAAACTCTCCCTTCCTCCCGGGTTAAATGAGCTAAAGTCAGAGATAAAAGACACAATGATGGGTTTGTTGCTAATTGCTGAAAACAAGAGAATTTTCAAAAAACATGGACATTGCCATTAACTTAACTGTGGTGGATAATCAGAAAGGACTTTTTAAAGTTCTATTTAGGTTGAGTCAGGCCCCAAACAAACCAAGAGTTTAAGTACTGGACTCTACTGAAGGGAAATAATCTTTAAACCTTGAAAATATTCCAGATGCGACTGTTAAAATAAATAGCTTAGCCCAATTAATAAAGAATATCTGCCTCAAACACAGTGTTCCTAAAAACAACTGTCTATAAGTACAAACTGACAAGGGAGTCCTGATGATGCAGTGGTTAAAGTACTCAGCTCCTAACCTAAAAGGTCGTTGGTTTAAACCAACCAGCCACTCCGAGGGAGAAAGATGTTGCAGTCTGCTTCTGTCAAGATTTACAACTCAGAAACTCTATGGGGCAGTTCCACGTTGTTCTTTGGGGTCATTATGAGTCAGGATCTACTTGATAGCAATTGGTTTGATTTTAGTTTTCAATAGTTTACCTAAAGCACAGATGAAAACTTTGAAGGCAAAGAGCCTAAATAAACAAGGAAACAATATGGAGAGAGACAGAATAATGATGCAATGTGAACCAAATACCTAACCAAATGTTACTGAACCATCCAAGCAGGAATGGTGAATGGATGGATGGATGTTTAATTTTACATGTCACCACCAAAAAGAAAGAAAACTGTAAAATTAGCAAAAGTAACAGATGCATATTTTTTAATGACAACTGCAGAAATTATTCCAGAAGCTGGACTAGGTATGGAAGAATGTGGCATCAGGATTGGTGGGCCATTCATCAACAAATTACATTATACAGATGATATGACCTTGCTTGCAGAAGGTGAAGAAGACTTGAACTATCTGCTGCAGAAGATCAGACTATAGCTTTCAATATAGGTTACATCTTAAAATCAAGAAAACAAAAATCCTCACCACTGGACCAATAGAAAACATAATGTGTGTGTGTGTGTGAGAGAGAGAGAGAGAGAGATAGCGAGAGCTGATCTTCCCGTCGTTTTTCATAGGTTGCAGACCACACGGAAAAAGAATGCTCCTCTTTCTCCCATGGAGCAGCTGGTGAATTCGAGCTGTGTGCCTTTGTGTTGTCAGTGCAACTCCTTACCACTAAGCTACCGTGTGTTGTTGTTGATTGCCTTTGAGTCGAGCACGACTCCTGATGACTCCATGAACAAAAGGGCCGAAGCCTTTCCACAACCATTGACATTTATCAAAGTTCACAGAGTTTCCAGAGGTTTATTGTTTAAGAAGTGGATGCCACTCCTGCTTCGAAACTAAGCTACTAGAGTTCCCTTAATATCATGATGTTACCAGGTTATGGACTGTTGAGTTGGAACTGACTCATAGCTGACCCTACAGTGGGTTTTCAGAGGCACTAAATTACACAGGAGGTGAGAAGATGGAAGTTGCCAACAATTTTGTTTTGCTTGGCTCTATTAGCAATACCTCTACCAACAGCAATCAAGAAATCAAAAGATGTGCTGCATTGGGAAAACCTGCTGTCAAAGACCTCTCCAAAATGGTGCAGAAAAGAGCTGTAAGCTTAAAGACTAAGGTATGCCTGATCCAACACATGGCATTTTCAACTGCTTCATATGTATCTGAAAGTTGGGACAATGAATAAAGAAGACCAAAGAAGAATTAATGCTTCTGAATTGTGGTGTTAGTGAAGAGTATCAAATATACAATGGACGGCCAAAAGAACACAAATATGTCTGGGCAGTGCTCCTTAGAAGCAAGGATGGTTAAACTCTGTCCCACATACTTTAGGCAAGAGGGGTCAGTCTTTAGCAAAAGACATCATGCAGGAGAGGGTCAAAGGTCAACAAAAGATAGGATGACCTTCAGTGAGACAGACTGACACAGTGACTGTAACAATGGGTTTGAACATGTCAGTGGTCATGAGGATGGCACATAATAGGGCAAAGTTCAGATCAGCTGTTCACAGGGTCACTATGAGGCTTAGGGGACTAAATGGCACTCAACAATAACAACTGCAGAAAGCCCCCATCATTACTCCATTTGTTTGCATATTAAGGAAGTGGGAAGGAAACCTAGAGATTCTCAGGGTTAAGGTGATCCTGGTCATGCTTTCCCATTCGCCGGTTTACACAGTAATCATCTTTTATGGAGAGAATTTACCAAGAAGAAAAATTATGGCACAGTGTATTAAATATTGGGCAACTAACCTGAAGATTGGCAGTATGCTTCTAATAGCTGTTCTGCAGGAGAAATAGGGGGCAGTCTGCTCGGGTAAAGTCTTACAGTCTTGGAAACAATTCCACCCTGACCCATTAGGTCACTAAGAGTCTAAACTGACTCAGAGGCGGTGAATTAAACCCAAGTACCTGGGAACATCTTCTTGTTTGGAAACAGGGTCTCTGACGACACTATCAGTTAACAAGACATATGAGTGGAGAAAGAAGCTAATCCAATCAGCATGGTGCCCTTTTTAAAAGAGAAGAGACACAGAGATAGAGGGAGAATGGAAAAGTGCTGCAGTCAAGACCACTCAGGTCCATCAAGAGTTGAGAGAGATCCGAGGATTAGGAGGGTTCCTAGGTCCTCTGGAATAATAAGACCCAGCACCCCAGATTCAGACTTCTAGCCTCTAGCACTGGGAGATAATATATTTCTATTCTTTAAAGTATTAAAAAAATAGGAAGTGAAGTGAAGCAAAAGTAAGCTTCTAAAAACCTAGCCAATATCTTCTCTGAGGAGATGGTTAAGCAGCATGCTGGTTGGTTTTCATTGTTAAGGTCTATGTGTGAGAATGCAACCAGGCAGCATTGAGATTGTGAGTTCTACTAGGCTTGGTTTCCTCACCTGTCAGCCAACTGGTTTCCTTATCTGTCAATAACCAACTCGGGTTACTATGCATCCTTTCGGTTTAAAATCTCTATCAATCCAAATTGCCCCTTTGTTGTTCTTTGACAAAGTTGAAGTACATGACTTCAGAGCATCACCTTACAGAAACAGAATCATGCTTACTTCAGTCTAAATGAAGTATACAGCAAATAGCTTATAATTATACATTATAACTCAGGTGGAGTCTAATTTCTCTTGCCAATTAAGGAGAGGAGGGCCTCCACCTATACTACTCAAATATGATTACTTCATCTTGAACTTGGGGGGATTTCTTTCAGCACAGGCAAGCTCCAGTGCATGCACCCATACATACGCACACACAACAGGTGAGAAACAGGCCCTGACTTAGAAAGTCTGATGAGGGAACTGACCAATACCGACATGTTGTCCAGTGAGGAAGGAAGATTCCATAACTATTTTCTTGACTATCACCTGCATTGTGTGTGTGTGTGTGTGTGTGTGTGTGTGTGTGTGTGTATTTCACACAGCACCGACACTGCTTCTGGATACCAAATGCCCATAAAATCAGAAGGAGAGGGAACAGAGCAGGCACTTGGCAGAGCTGAACCGCTCCAGTTCAACAGCCTACAGACTGGGAATTTCATGGTATTTATAAAAAACAAAAAACAAAAAAAACCTCCTGTTACTCAGTTCCCTTCCTGGTCACCCTCTCAAAGCTGTGTGCTGATCCGTTGCTTTTTACGTTCAAGGTCTGGGAACCTATTCCCAAAATCCTGCCTACCCACATGGTATCCAGCCTTCAAGGCTCAAACGCTGTCTTTCCAACTGCCAACAAACTCCACCTCTTGGCCTCTCGTGCTGACCTAGGTTTGTTTTTCAATCCCTGGCAGCCACAGTTCCCATGACACGTTTTGTGGACTTGGAGCCACTTGCATCTTGCCTTGGATTGTACTTGGGTGCTGCTTTAGCATATGCTGCAGATGGCAAATAAAGATAGCCTGGGCATTAGCAAGGCCATACACCTTTTCTTCTCCCAAAGTACCTACCCCCTTCCCTCCACACGCCCTTTATCTGATAAGGTAATTTAACAGATAAATTGACTTAGGTGGGGGGGGGGGAAGAAGAACGAACTGGGGAGTAGGGTAGAGAAAACAGTGCAACAATGAATGAATGAGAACCCAAAATCTCTGTAAATGTTCATTAAAACTAATAAAATTTAATAATAATTTTAAAAAATTGACTTAGGTGATTTTTTTAGCACAAATAGGGATTTGATTGTTGGTTTCATCTGTGCCATCACACTAAACAGACTTTGAAATTGCCCAGACAGGCTTCCCGCTCCCTCTCTGGCCCTGGACGGCTGTGAAATCACCAGAGAGGTGGGCAGGAGGAGGAGGAAGAACTAGGCGCCGGGTCCGGCTAATCCTCACCAAGTCATGGCCTCCTGGACAATGCGCTGACTGTCGGGGGTCAGCACTGGACCAGGGCGCCCTACACTGGACCCCAGGGCTGGGCCCGGCCGGCACCCCCGTGCAGAAGCGCCCTCCGGTGGCCCCTCCGCGGCCCCCGCCGCTGCCCGCTGACCACGCTCCCCGCGGCGGAAGAAATAAGAGACGCACAAAGTTTCCCGGCCAGGCGCTCTGCGAAAGGTCCGGGAGCCCTGGAGCGCGGGCGTGGCGAGAGCGCCGCGCCCCGACCCGTGGTGCTGGCGAGGAACTGGGGGCCCAGGCGGCCCCTCAGTCTCTAAGGTGTCCCCGGACGTCCCCGGCGGGGCGGGGGGGTCCTCCAGAGTTCTAGGACGGGGGCTTCCTCTGCGCCCCGCCCTCACGGCCGAGGACGCACAGTAGAGTACGGCCAGGTGACACCGCCCCCCACCTCAGGGCGCGCCCGGGCTGGGGCTCTGGCTTCGGGCTCGCGGCTGGCTTAGGTCATCTTCTTAACTGGAGAGAGGGGGCGCGCCAACTCCCTTTGGCGCATTGTGATCCCTCGCAAGCTGTATTCCCGGGCGCCCCCTCCCTAAGAACCCACCTGGAGTCGGCCGCCCCACCCAGCGCCGCCCTCCCCCACCCGGAGACAAGTGCAAACAGCAGCCCCCCTGGGCGCCCCGGTCCAGCCTGCGATGTGGGGGTGCCGTTCCAGCAGGACTGCCCCGCGTCCGCAGGGGACCCGCCGGCTGCGGGGACGCGGCGCCCCGGGGCGGGGAGGCCCGGCCGCGCGCTTACCTCGTCCACGGTGAGCGGCATGCAGATCCGGTACTCCTTCAGCAGCATGGTCCTGCCGGCGCCCGACACCCCGGGCGGGAAGCGGGAAGCGCTCCCCGATCGACGAAGCAACGGCCGGGGCGCAGGCGAGGCGCTCGGAGCCGGCCCGCGGGGCGCCCGGCTGCGCTCAGCTCCTGGCTGCCTGCTCTCCGCCCCGGAGCATGGCAGGCTGGGGTCTGGGTGTCCGCCGCCTCCCCGCGGCCAAGGGCGAGCCTTTAGGAACGCGGCTCTGCGAAGTCGGAGAAGGAGGGAGACCCGCTGGCAGCCGCTGGATCGGCGGCCCCGGGCGGTAGAAGCGGCAGGAAGACCAGCGCTTGCCCGGCGGCGGGAGCGGGAGGGGGAGGTTCAGATATCCACAAAATGAAAACCGGTGCACCCAAGTCACCCCCTTGATCCGCCTCCGACACAGGAAAGGGACCTGGCGACCCTCCTTCGGCCGGCCCGCCCAGCGCTAATGTCACCAGGAACACATCGCCGCAGCCGGAGCCGGAGATGCTGACTTCAGACAAAGGCTCGCCCGCTCCTGTCCGCGGGCGGTAAACAAGGTTTCCTGGTCGCTCTCCGGCCGGTGCCCGCGCCGGGGCTGCTTGTCTCCGCCGGGCTCGGCGAGGGGCGGGCGAGGAAGCTGGCGCCTTCCGCACGCGCCCCTCCCCGGATCCCGGGAGTCCTCGCCCCGCGAGCGCCGTGCGTGCCCGCCCGCGAGTGTGCAGCCGCCGCGCCGCGGCCCGAGAGTCGGCAGAGCTGCAGTGAGCCAGGGGCCGGGGTGCGCTGACATCACGGCGGCCGCGACGGGGAGGGGAGCCCCATCCGGCCAATGGGGAAATGGCAAAGAATGTGGAGGATTTAAACAAAACAGCATGTCTCTCTCCCGCTGCTGCCAGGAGACAGGGCTGTCCCGGAGCCGCGGCCTGCGGGGTGCAGGGGGGACACTCACGGAGGGGCGCCCCTCGGCTCCTCCACCCCGGGAAGCTGCTCTGAGTTGTGTCTGGGGGAGGTTCTAGTTACAAGGTGCAGGAATGTGCGTGGGTCTTTGGAAAAGGTCTTCGATGAACGCTCACCACAGACATTAACTCTGTGGGCCAGCAAAGCCCATGTTACCTGGTTTGCCAGCAGCTGGCTTCCGAGGGGGTTCCTGAAACTCAAGTGCAATCATGTGGATGAGAATGCAGTGCGCACTGCAAGACGCGTGACCCAAGAGGGAACGAGCCCGGGGGACCTGAGGCCCCCTTGGCAGCCCTCCCTCCAAGGCAGAGTAACTGCAAGACGCTTTCTCCACTCTCAAGTTCAAAAAGTCACCGTGAAATGTCAATGAAAATGCCTGGAGTGTTGGTATGTCATCCATATTAAACAGAGCCTTCGTTTTAACCACAAGAGGCACATTCTTCCGTTACTCAGGAAGCAGCGTCTAACTGCTGAAGTCTGTTTTTCATTTGTCTGGTATTTTTAAGCTTGTTTTTCGGAAAAGTTGTCGGATTTTTTTTAAAAAAAAGAAAAAAAATGCCTAGGGTGCCTGCCCACATGCGGAATAACCTGCACACATGATCTTTTCTAGAAAAAAAAATTACTCTCTAAAGTTCTGTGGCCAGTCAGGCAGTTTGGATGGCCCCTCAGACGGCCTCAACACAGTATTTTAAGTTATGATGAATAAATAATAAACCGATATAATGATGATGGGCTTATAGCAAAAACTGGCCAGATGGCTGGAGAGAATTTATAACTGCGCTACCATGACACAAAGCCTGCTGGGAAAGCGACACCTTATATTCCACTTTTATTTTCTAGATCAATGTTTCTTCCCCCGTGGTTGGCTCTGAAGAAGGCACAGCAACTAATTAAAGCTAAACCAAATTCCTCGAGGTGGAGAATCTAAATCTGACACTGGAGTGTTGAATAATAACACATTGAAAGCCTGTGATACTGAAAGCTCAAGCTGTTTTCCTCCCTTTCTTACTGGAAAACAAGCGTAGTGGCTTTCACTTTTGGCACCTCATAGTCTTCCCAGAGACAGGCAAGCGCCAGAGCAGCCGTATGTAGACCCTAGCCCTGACTTCAGGCACATCTGGCCTAGAAAATAGATTCTGTAGTTAAAGGTATTACAATGCTCAGCTGAGGAAGTACTCAGAATTCCACAAACTGTTTCCCCCTTCTGAAGCTCAGTGATGAAGCCGACCTCTCCCCACTAGATTATATCAGTGATGAAAGCTGACCTCCACTAGGTTTCTCCTTTTCCTACAATCCATCCCATGGCTCTGATTACATTCATCTAGCTCAAGCACAAGTTCTATTCTTTCCACCTACAAAATCTATTCATGATTCTCTACGGTCCAGTGACCCAGCCAACATTCCTTGGCAGGAGTTTCAAGGCAGTGGATCCACATCCCCCCATGCTGTCCTGGTAACCTTCGTGTCCTCTGTCCAGGGCTGAGTTCACCGGCTGGAGATGGCCTCTGCTTCTCCACCCTGACCCTCTCTAGTCTCTGTGTTCACACAGAATCTCCACCCCTCCATGGCACCATTTGTTTTTGGGGGTTTTTTTAAGCAGACCATTGATAATCTTTGGCTTCAGAAAATTAATGGGTGGCAGTGAGCTGGATTAGGGGCAGGGCACCAGAGGCAAGGGCTTATTCTAGTATTCTAAAACTCCAGGAAACATCAGGGTTTGGAAGAATTACAGCTGGAGCTCTGGTGACTGTGACGCAGTCCCTGTTGTTGTTAAGTGTCGTCGAGTCGCAGGCGACTCATAGTGACTCTATGAACGAAAGTCCTGGACACCTGTATAACTTTCATCCTTTCTCCAGGTTCATAGGGTTTCCAGAGGCAAGCTATTACAGAAGTGAATGCCACTCCTGCTTCCAAGCTTGTTTTAATCAGGGAGCTCCACCAAACACTATCCACCGTGGGTAACCACTAATGCATTTGACACATCAGTGTCACAGTGTTCTGCTCCACAGCAACCACGAGTTACCTCTGTACAGCAAGTGGACACACCAGGGTTACACGACCTAGAAGAGTGTTTCACTAAAAAAAATTGAAGGCAGGCTCGAGGGCCATGGAGTAGAGTCACCCACCTTTGGCTTGGGAGCATGGCTTTCAACAACAACGATGTAGTCCTTAGAGCACAGCTAATCCAAAGGTGACCCTTCTCTCCTGGGAGAAAAACAGTAGTCTGTCTCCTCCCATGTGATTTACAGCCTCCAAAAGCATGTGAGAGGGCCAGGTGTGAGTTGATTCCAAGGGTAATTGCTTTGGGTTTGGTTTTGTTTCAGTTAGGTTTGTTTTTTTTACAACTACAATGTAACTTAGAAGCAAAGAAGGTGAGATTTTTCTTTACTTAGTCATGTTATCAGGAAGGAGGACATCATGCCTGGAAGATGGAAAAGCTCTGTAGGAAAGAGGACCTTCACCCCGATGGATTAAGGAAGTGGCTGCAACATATAACCCACACATCAGGAAACACAGGGAGTGTCTAAGCTAGATAATGAAAGAGAAAAGATGGATTGGAAAGATTTAGATAAGACTTGGGATGGGTTGGTGGTATTCACTACCAGTACTGGGTTGGAAGCAAGGAGGATTTTAATTCCTTCCTAACTCACCCACACAAAGGAGTGAGAGCACCATCTACTGGTCAAAGGTGACTCTTCAGATGTCTCAAGTGATCTCAGCAAGTCTAGGTAGCAAGCAGAAATATATCTGTTTCTTTTCAACCAATAGAGTCTTCTACTGTATCTGTTTACAAATAGTCCTGAGAAGGCTGCCATCATTATTAAGGATGGTAGTGGTGTCCCATAAACAATATGCAAACCAAAATTACTGATGGAGAAGCAAAGGATACAAAAAACCAAACACAGGAATGGCAGAAGCAAAATAGGAAAACATAGCACTGTGTATCTCTGTACCAGCATATATATAAGTGAAAACCTCTCAAAACTGAGGTGGGTAAGGTGATGGAGAGGGGAGAGTAGAGTGGGAGTAGGAGCTTTGTTCATAAAAATTTAAATCACATGGGATGCTTATTTAATCCATTGCCTTTAGTGCATCTGATGACACCCACTCTCCCACTGAGACGGCTCAATGGGATAAACCTTTGAGAAAGTCCTGCCCCACCTTTGTGAATAGTCTCTGAAAGAAAAGTATAATATAGAACAATCTGTGTGAACCTATTAAAATGATACTGTATTCTCTGAGTATCTGGTACTTCCATAACAAAATATTGTCATTCTTCTCGTCATCTTTCCTACCTGTCTCCATTACAGTAGCTGGAATTTGTGAAGAAGAGTGTAGCATCGTGATTGGAAGAAGACTCATTGATAACCTGCCTTGTGCAGATGACACATCCTTGCTTACTGAAAGCCAGGAATTAAAACACTTGCCACAGAGGATCGAGGACTACAGCCTTTAATATAGATTACATCTCAACACCAAGAAAACAAAAATTCTCACCACTGCCCATAGACAGCACCATGCTTGATGGAGAAAAGATTGAAATGGTCAATGATTTCATCTTGCTTGGCTCCACAACCAAAACCATTGGTACCAACAGTCAGGAGATAAGGAGACATTGGAAAGTGTGCTGTCAGAGATCTGTTCAAAGTCCTAAAGAGCAAGGATATCAGTTTAAAGACTAAGGTGTACCTTGTTCAAGCCACAGTCTTTCTAATCATCTGCTATGTATCTGAGAGCTGGACAATGAATAAAGATGACAGAAGAATCAATACTTGTAAGTTGTGGTGCTGGAGAAAAGTTCTGAATATCCCATGGACTGCCCGAAGGACAGCTATGTCTTAGAGAAAGTGAAAGCAGAGTGCTCAGAGGCAAAGACTGCAATGCTTTATTTCACAAGCTTTTACATGTTGTGAGGAGAGGCTATTCCTTGGAAAGGGGGTCAGTGAAGGAGAGGAGGACCCTCATCAATATGGATTGATGCAGTGTTTGCAGCAATGGGCTCAAATGTGTTGGGGATGATAAGGATGACGCAAGATAGGGCAGAGTTCAGACCTGTTGTTCAAAAGGTTCTTACAAGTTATCCTCACCAGCACTTAACAACAGCCTATTGTCTCTAAGGCTTCTTCAAGACCTATTGCAAATCTTATGTCCTAGAGAGCCATTCTAGATTAACAGTGTGACTTTTATGCATGTCATACAGGTCTTCTCCAACTGCCTGTAGTAGTGAAGCTTCTTGAAGAGAAAAGCCATGTCCCATGAGTGTCATCTGAAAAATGTAGCTTACGAGGTACTCAATAGACATGTGTTAGATGTTTGCATGCACTTTCTGGTCTTTTAAATCTTTCTTTGTTGAAGGTGGGTAGTCCTATATGCATTGTAGGAAGTTAGCAATAACCCTGGTCTCTAACCACAAGTTATCAGTAACAACTCCCAAACAATTGCTACATGTTTCTGGGAGTAGGTCTACCCTCCTTGAGAATCATCTTTTTAGCAAATCATTCATTATTATCTAAATGTTTACTTACTCCAAGATACTTCTGGAGAAACTTACTTTCAACTTTTAGCAGGATTAGGAAGAGTACTTTCCCCTTGTCCTCTTATATTACCAAAAACTTTTTTAAAGATTCAAATGCAGGGAGCTCTGGTGCCCTAGTGGCAAGAAGCTGCACTGCATTCCCAGAGGCATGCAGTTCGAATCCACCAGATGCTCTGCTGGAGAAGGAAGAACAATCTCCTCCTGTACCTGTCAGATCCTATTTGACACTACACACACTAAATAATAATAAGAAGAAGAAGAAGAAGAAGATTCAAATGCATTGCTGTGGAGTGAAACGTGACTCATAGGGCCACCATGAGTCAGAATCAACTAGATGGCAATGAGTTTTTTGATGTTTGTTCTTTATTCTTTATAAATTAATAATTCTACCTATTATTACTCCATCTTTTCATATCCTCATTGAGTATTTCCTACTTTTTCACCACCACCCCAACTTAACCACTAAACTCTGCTCTCCTAGATATTTTCACCATTCCCCTTTTCCTGCCCCCTTCCTCTATCTCCTTTCCCATTTTGGACATATGTACACATCTTACTACTTATCCTTCTATTTTTATAATAATGGTCTTATACAGTATTTGTCCTTATGAGACTGTGTTAGGTCATGCATAATGCTGTCTAGACTCTATCACATTAAATTAATACTAAATATGTGTGTGTGTGTGTGTGTGTGTGTGTGTAGTTACACATACACATTCTCCCTTGAAGGAAATGAAGATAGTCTCTTTTTGGCCTTTTTTTTCATCCCATTATTGACTTTTCTCAATATGGACTCATGCATTTTTACTTTCTAGTTTGAGCTACAATCCAACACTATTTTGTTTCTCAACTTGTTACAGTTCTGGCCATTGATGGCTTCTGTGTTCTTTTAAAGGGTACTTTTTGATAAAGCATATGTTGTATTTTAAAATGGATTTGTTTGTTTGTTTGTTTGTTTTACTAAACACTGTTTCTGGGACACTGATGTGCCAAATGTGGTAACGGCTACCCATGGTGGACAGTGTTTGCTGGAGCTTCCTGACTAAAACAAACCTGGAAGCAAGAGCGGCATCCACTTCCGAAATGACTTGCCTCCGGAAACTCTATGTACGAACAGTGCTCAGGCCTTTCGTTCATAGGGTTGCTATGAGTCGTCTACGACTCGATGGCACCTAGCAACAACAACAACAAATATTGTTTAATCGTAGCAAATTCTAACTATAAATATTTGTGTATTTAAATGTCTGCATGCCTGTTCTAGCTATGTTACTATAGACATGCTAAATTCTTCATAAAACTTTACAAAGCCAAGACCCAAAGGCAACTCCTATGTGTAGACTCATTTATCAGGAGTCTAATAAAACATAGAATGCCTTTGATGTGTAATTATGTCTAGTTACAGTAAATGGTCATAAAATAAAAATTATTTTACAATGATGTAGTACAAATTACTTTTCTTAGAAAAAGCTCTGGACATTCTGTGCCCAAAGGTGTAGTTACATATATTTTAAAAAATAAATAGCTCAGTAATTAAATAATTGGTTTTACTTTTTATCATACCACCTATTTTTACACGGACTGGCAAAACAGTAGAATATTCTGGCATGAATTACAAAGCCTACCTTTTTCACAAGGTAATTTAAATATTTGTAGACTGGCCTATGAAAAAACAAGGTTAAAACCATAGTAAACCAAAAAAGAAAAAAAGAAAAATCTCATCATCAAGTCAATTCCAGCTTATAGAGACTCCCTGATTATTGATTACTCATTTCAGGAATATGAGATCTAAGTCTGTCATTGTGGTATTTTTTGAGAAGAAATCCTAAATCAGTGTTTTGTTTGCGCTATGAGATTATGTGTAACCTATATCCACTGGCAAGAAATTTCACTGATAAAAGCAAACTGTGACCTTGACAGTGAGAGCCTTTGAGAAGAGGAAACATCAAAAATGAATGGGCTGAGAAATTGTTAGTACATTCACCCAATAGAATACTATGCAGCACTAAGCAATAAAGACTTTGTAAAATACTATATAACAGAGTCTAGATAGTATTATGCTGCGAGAACTAATCCAGTCTCATAAGGACAAATACTGCATAAGACCATTATTGTAAACATAGAAGGATAACTAGTAAGATGTGTATAAATGTCCAAAATGGGAAAGGAGTTAGGGTCAGGGGGCAGAAAACGGGGAATGGTGGAAATCACTAGGAGAGCAGAGTTCAATGGTTGGATTGGGGTGGCAGTGAAGAAATAGGAAAGATTCAATGAGGACTTGAAAAGATGGGGTAATAATAGGCAGAGTTCAACAGTAACTCTACCAAATACAATGTAAATGAATGATTGTATGAAAACAATGTAAAACAATTACTGAACGCAAATCATTTTTTAAAAAGATTACTTTAAAAAAGAGGAAATGAATGTTTACCATAGTTCTTTTTAAAAAAAATGTGTGGACTGTCAAATCAGATCTGACTAGTACAGGAGGAGATTATCCCTCCTTCTTCAGCACAGCATCTGATGGATTTGAACCGCACACCTCTGGGATTGCGGTGCAGCTTCTTGCCACTAGGTCACCACAGCTTGACTACCATAGTTCTTTAAGACCAAGGTGTATTTGACCAACCTTGCTTGCTGAAACTGAGAAGGACCTGATGCACTTGCTGCAGAAGGTCAAGGGCTGTAGTCTATATGGATTGAAGCTCAACATCAAGAAGACAAAGATTCTCACCACTGGGCCAATGGCAGCTCCATGGCAGATGAGAAGAGATTGAGATTGTTAATAATTACAGCTTGCTCAGCTCCACAATTTCTTGGCACTAGCAGTCAGGAAATCAAAAGACAAATTGCATTGGGAAAATCTGCTGTCAGCAGCCTCTCCAGAGTACTGAAAAGCAATGATGTCAGTCTAGAGATTAAGTTGTGCCTGCTCCAGGCCATGGTCTTTGCAATTACTTGCTATGCATCAGAAAGCTGGATAATGACTGAAGATGACAGAAGAATCCATACCTTTGAGTTGTGGTGCTGGAGAAGAGTCTTGAACATACCATGGACTGCCAAGAGAACAAACAGGTCTGTCTTAGAGAGGGTGAAACCAAGTTTCTCTTTGAAGGCTAGGAGTTTGGGGGTTTTTTGGGTTTTTTTTTTAAGCTCTACCTCATACACTTTGTGCATGTGACAGGAGGGACTGGTCCTTGGAAAAGGACATCATGCTTGGAAGAGTGGAGGGACAGCACAAGAGAGGAAGACTCTGACGAGATAGATTGATACAGTAACTGGGTCAATAAGGGTTGATGTGTCAAAGTCAGTGAGATTAGCTCAGGACACGGCAGGCTTAAGAGATGCTGTACACAGGGTCGCTATGAGTCACAGGTGACTCGACAGCACATAAAAACAACCACCCTCAATTGATGTCAACACAGATCTTGAGACAGTGCTTCTTAACTGTGTACTGCCATAAAATTGATATGCAATTTGACTTTTTTAAAATTTTTTATTATTTTTTTTGTGTGTGTGTACCATCAAATCAGATCTGACTGATACAGGAGGAGATTGTCCCTCCTTCTCCAGCAGAATATCTGGTGGTGGATTTGAACTGCATACTTCTGCGATTGCAGTGCAGCTTCTTGCCACTAGGCCACCAGCGCTTCCTACAATCTTACCTTTTGTGGAGCATTTTAAAAGTACAAGGGTGAAGAAAAACTTTTTTTGATAATTTTAAAGTATGTAATCATTTGGATCAACTCTAGATTGAAAACTGCTTAAGTTGCAATAGAAAGCTGACTACTGGCCCTCAAAGCTATGAGGCCTAACCCCTGGAACTTGTCAGTGTTACTTCATATGGAAAAGGGATCTATACAGACACAATTAAGGACTTTTGAGATAAGTTCATCCTGAATTGTCCAAGTAAAATCACAAGAGAGGGAGAGAGAAAGAGAGAGAGAGTGAGTGTGTTTGTGTGTAGAAGAGAGAAGCAGAGAGAGATCTGATACATACAGGAAAGGAGAAGACATGCGGCCACAGAGGCAGATAAATATGGAGTGATACAGTCACAGGCCAAGGAAGGCCAGCCTCCAGAAAGTAGAAGCAGCAAGGACCAGCCTCTCCTCTAGAGCCTCCAGAAGCATCCCAGCCCTGACTCACTTCAGTTTCAGCCTACCTGGGCTTCAGGCTCTCAATTTCTGACTTCTAGAACTGAGATAATAAATTTATGTTGTTTTAAGCCACTAAGTTTGTGATATTTGTTACAGCAGCAGTAGGAAATTAAATCAATGGCTCAAGTATGATTTCATTCACCCAATGTAACTGTATTTGGCATAAAGTAATTCCAGCACAAAAATTCAAGATATTTACCCAAAGATGAGATGCAGTGTGGTTTTCTTTCTTTCTTTCCTTTTTTCTTGGTCTTTACTTAGACTCCAGATTGGTGAGGCTTCCATTCTCTCACTTTGGCCATATCACCAGGAAACACCAATCACTAGAAAAGGCTATCATATTTGGTGAATCAGAAGGCCACCAAAAGGAAGGGGAATCCTCAGTGCGACTGACTGACACAGCAGCAGCAGTGACTCCACCACGCCAGCCACCCTGGAGATGGCATCGGACCAATGTTTTGTTCTGTTACTCACAAAGTCCCTATGAGTCACAACCAATTTAATGGCAAGTGACAATTTAAAAAAATGATTCATAAGGAGATGTGCAAAAAAGCAAACCTTCCAACTGCCTTGAAGATGGGCAAGTTACAAAAACAAACATTGTAGGAGCATTCTACTAGGTAAACCTGGTGTCTTTAGTACCATCAAGATACTGAACACGCCCAAGTTCAATCTGAGCTCAGAAGACTCCCATTAACTTCAAACATGCATGTCTGCTTGGAGCCTAAACACCACCCCTACCAGCCCTTGCATTTCCAAGACTGAGCTCTGGCTCCTTTCCCTCAGGCCTTGCTCCTCCCTAATCTCCTCCCCTCCATAAACGGCGACTGACTCCATACTTCAGAATGGTCAAGCCACAAGTCTTGCAGAATTGCGTGGCATCACTCCCTTTACACCCAACTTCTTATCAATGGCAAGCCCCACCTCGGCTGTGTCCTCACAATGTATTTAGAAACCAATCAACTCTTACTATCTTCACCACTCTCACCCTAGTCTAAGTTACCATGATTTCTCTTGTAGAATATTAAGTTCCCAGCTAGTTTCCCAATTTTTGTCCAATCAAATTACCACCTAGTAGACAAAGTGTGCCTTTTAAAATGAAGTCATTTCCTGGCAGTCCTTTCCTCCAAAACCACATTGGTTTCTCATCTCAATTGGGTTAAAGATGGCAAAGCTTCATCCTTTGGGCAGACTGCCAGGAGAGGTTATTTCTTGGAAAGAGACATCATGCTTAGAAAGGGTGAAAGAGAAGACTCCCCAGTGAGATGGACCAACACAGTACCTGCAGCAACGGGCTCAAGTGCGTCAGAGATGGTGAGGATGGCACAGGACAGGAGTGGGTTCAGGTCTGTTGTTCATAGGGTCGCTATGAGTCATACTCTGCTGGACAGCACCTAACAATGACTACAACATATTTGTGCAAAAGTTAAATGTTCTAGCTGCCAATAGTTGGTAGCTCATATCCACCCAACTGCTCTGTAAGAGAAATGACTTAGCAAGCTGCTCCTACAAAGATTCTAACACAAGGAACCCTATCAGACAGTTATACTGTCTATTATAAAGTTATTATGAGTTGAAATATATTTGTAAGTCCATGTAATGGCCGTATTATCTCAACCTCCTATCCTACAACTCCGTTACTTATTCTGGTCGAGCTTCTTCCATATTTTTCAAACAAGACCAGCATGATCTGATGGCTTTTTGACTGATGTCCAGTCCTCCTATATCTGCAAGACTTGCTACATTCTTTATCACAGACCATGACTCAGTATCACTAGTGATACCTTCCTAACTATTACCTCAATACTTATCCCTCTGATCATTTACATGCTCATTTTCTGTCTTCCTCTATTAGAATGGTGACAAAAGCAGGAACTTTTAACCAGACAGGTTACCACTGTATAAACTATATGCCAGAAATTACAAACAAGGAGAAAAAAAATAGATATACCTAATACACTAATTTGTTATGAAGATGACACACCTTGTTTGCTGAAAGTGAGGACTTGAAGCACTTGCTGTAAAAGGTAAAACACTGCAGCCTTCAATATGGATTGCACCTCAATGTCAAGAAAATAAAAATCTTGACCACTGGACCAATAGGCAACATCATGATGTATGGAGAAAAAGAGTGAAACTGTCAACAACTTCATCCTACTTGGATCCACAGTCAATACACTGGGTTTCAGCAGTAGGGAGGTCAGAAGACATATTGCACTGAGAAAGTACACAGTCTGGGACCTCTCCAAATTATTAACGATCAGCGATGTCCGTTTGAGGGCTAAGGTGTGCCTGGTTCAGGTCTTGATCTGTTTAGTCACTTGCTATGCATTGGGGAGCTGAACAATGAATTGATGCCTTTGAATTGTTGATGTGGAGAAGAGTACTGAATATCCCACGGACTGCCAAAAGAATAAACAGATACATCTCGGAGGAAGTGCAACCAAAGTGCTCCTTGAAGGCAAAGATGATAAAGCTTTATCTCAAATACTTTGCGCATGTTGCTAAGGAGAACATATCCCTTAGAGAGAGGCATTATGCTTGGGAAGGTAGAGGGACAGTGAAGGAGAGGAAGACCCTCAACCAGGTAGAGTGACATAATGACTGCAGCATAGGGCTCAAATGTGTCAGAGCTTGTGAGACTGACACAGGATAGTACAGGATTCAGATCTGTTTTCACAGGGTCACTACAAGTCAACTTAACTTGATGGCATATAACAAAACATACTATTTAACATATTGTTGTATACCATCAAGTTAGAACCAACTCACTGCTGATCCTTCAGCAGGTTTCCAGAGGTTATAAATGACAAGAGAGGAGAAGCTGGTGGATTTGGAACATTCGCATTTGGGTTGGTAGTGCAATTCCTTACCCACTAGGCCACTAGAGCTCCCAATGAGTACATTATTTTCAATAATTAGTATCCTAATATGCATCATCATTGTTCTTTCTGAACTAAACTCCTGTTTCCACTCAATATTTACCCTACTCTGCTAGATAATTCATTCCTCCACTGTCAATGTTTCTCTTCTAAAACCAGATTCTTTTTCACAAAGCCAGATTCAATGTCAGACTTAACTAAATTAAAAGGGAAGGACAAAGAAATCTGTCTCTAACAGAGTATTCTCACCTGCTTTCTCTGACTTGTCCAGTCTTCTACTAAAGACCTTCTCTATTTATTCAAATTTAATTATGCGTGTCCTCTGCAAGCTTGTCTTGATATTTCAATTTGCTTTCATTTTCCACTCAGTCCAAATTGAGTAAGTAAGGGCTTCAGCTTTGGTTTGGGAGCCTCCCAGAGTTTTCTCCACAACCTATTTGTCTTTTCCTAAGTCCCCTGTTCCACTCTGTTTATTTAGTTTTAATCAACTCAGTGTACAGAAAACTTGCGCAGACAGTACGGAGTGTTCCTTTTGCCTCGTCCTTCACACTGCTTCTTCTATTTAACATTGTGCATTCCTGCTTCCAATCCTTTTTAAAAAAATTTAAAAAAATTTTTTTTTATTCTGGAGGCCATAAGTCTGTCTACTTCTTCACATTTTGTTCCTTCTTGTCTTTTCAAATTCTTCAGGCAAAATTTAGATGTTCTAATCCCTTCATCTACTCTGGTCAAACCAGTTTCACTTAAGAACACAGAGGCAGAGGGAGCTCTGGTGGCCTAGTGGCAAGAAGCTGCACTGCAATCTCGAAGGTGCAGAGTTTGAATCCACCAGATGCTTGGCTGGCACAGGAAGGGCAATCTCCTCCTGTGTCATTTGGATCCAATTCAATGGTGCACAAAAAAAACCAGGGGGGGGGGAACCCACAACACAAAACCCACAGTGGTAGAAAGTTCCTTAGCTTAATTAATTTGAGAAATCTTTAGGGGTACTGGGGTAGGTCAGGGGACATGCCAGTATGCAAGTAGCATGTCATCTTATAAGACGACAAGCCTAGACAATACTGTCTCATATTTCATCATGCTTTTAAAGTCCCACCAGATATTTTGATTATCTGGTCTCTTATCTACATTATACACAACTAATGTTTTCAGCGTCCTTTTTTTTTTTTAACTATTAGATTTTCTAAGAATCTTTTTTTGGGCATGGATTTTGTGGTATAGTCAGGATTTAACCATGATGCTTTTCACCATTTTCGAAAACTCACGCTGCCAAGCGCAAGCTTTGCAGTTTCTTGAAGAACCGATGTAACACCCCTGGTGCAGCTGTAGCCTTTGCATTCAGTCAGGAAGCCAAGTCAATGAAGTACTTTGGGTTTCCTACTTGGCCACATGCTTTTACCTTTCTAATTTGAACTCTGTATTACTTTATTATTCTGTGTGTATGCGTGTATACCATCAAATCAGATCTGACTGGTACAGGAGGATATTGTCCCACCTTCTCGAGCAGAGCATCTGGTGGATTCGAACCACACACCTCTGGGATTTCAGTGCAGCTTCTTGTCACTAGGCCACCAGAGCTCACCTATTTTATTATTCTTAAAGATGCCTCTCCTTTATATTACAGCTAGAAGCCACCTTTTTAAAAAAATTTAAGTGTGTAAACAACTTATGTTATGTTTTTTCATCACAAAAGTGTTTTTTAAAAGGTCTGCTCAGGGTATATAAAGAAAGGATTTTTACATTGGTTAAACATAGCTCAATGAATAATCAGGGCAAGAGATACAAGTTTAACTTCAGAAAGGTATCATCACATTCGCATTTGGTACAACAAATAGATCATTCCAAGAGTTCCCTTTTGATTTTCAAGTGACTGCTGCCAGTCACTAGGACCACGCCACACACAATCTCATTTATCACTTTCAAGGATTCTAAGCTTGTCTGTATCCTAAGTTATTTTATAAAGACCCCCCAAAATAGTGTGTAATATAGACAAGAGCTATAGTCTAGGGCTTAGCTAATTACATGTTAAGTTTTTAATCTTCTTGAATGGTGAGGCCAAAAGTGCAAATAACAGGTATAGATAGTAAAGGTAAAATTTATCGTATTGTTAACAATTTAAATAGAAATCTCACCTACACGATCTCATCTGATGCTCTAATGAGTCCTGTGTTGTTGGGTGCCATCAAGTCAGTTCACAGTTCATAGTGTTTTGTTCTGCATGACAGAACACAACACTGCCTGGTCCTGTACCACGCTCACTATTGATGTTGTATTTGAATCCATAATTGCAGCCACTTTATCAGTCCCTTTCATTAAATGTCTTTCTTTTTTCATTGTCCTCTACTTTATCAAGTAAAGCTTCACTCTTAGAGTGATCTGCTTGTACTAAATAGTCCTTCATGGACTGGTCCCTCTCACTTGCCCAAATTATGACAAATAAAGTCTTGCTTTCTCACTTCTCAGGAGCCTTTTCATAGTACTTACTTCAAGTTAGAATTCTTCATTCTTCATTCTGCACTTTATGGTGTATACAATACCAACATCATAATCCAAAGGCATCAATTCACATACATATGATGCAACTGAAAATGCCAAGCCAGGTTTGGGCTGTCCTCAATGTGACATCTTTGATTTTTAAAATTTTATAAAGGTCTTATGTAACAGATTTTTTCCTGATTAAAAGAAAAAAATCACAAAACAATCATTTGATTTCTTGACTGTAGCTTCCATATGCATTGATTGTGGGTCCAATCAAAATGAAATCATTAACAACTTCCATTTTTTGCCTTTTATCACTATGCTACCTATGGGTCCAGTATGAGGATTTTTGCTTTTTTGATGGTTAGGTATAATCCATACTGAAAGTTGCAGTCTTTGATCTTCATCAGTAAGTGTTTAAAGACCTCTTTACTTTTAGCAAGCCAGATTATGTCATTTGTATATCACGCATAGTTGAGTCTTCCTCCAATTTTGGTGCTAGTCTTCTTCATCTAGTTTCTCTTTGTTTAAGTATTCCCATTATTTATGATGTATCCATAATTTGACATGATCCACACAGCTAAATGTCTTTACATGGTCAAAACATTATCTGGTATTGACTTGTTTCAGCTAAGATTCAGCTAATATCAGCATTGAGATTCCTTGTTCCACATCCTCTTCCGGACCCATCGTGAATTTCTGGCAGTTCTCTGTTTTAGCAGCACTGTGGATAATGCTATAAATAGACAAAAGAACACTTCACTTGTTATATTTCTGACAGTTACTTCCAAGACAAGCTATTCTGACAGAACCTAAGTTATCATGATAGATTGAGAAAAGACTGACATTGTCACAGATTTCACCTTCCTGGAACCCAGTCAACACCTTTGGGACTAGCAGTTAAGGAGGTGTTTCTGGGGTTTGTTTTTTTTTAAAGTGTTTCAATGGGAAGGTCTGCTGTCAGAGACTTCTCCAAAGTACTGAGGAGAAATGAGGTCAGTTTAATGACTAAGGTTCGCCTGATTCAGGTCATACTTAGTCTTTTTCCATCACCAGCTATGCATCTGAGAGCTGGACACCAAATAAAGATGACAGAAGAATCAAGATCTTCAATCTATGGTATGGAAAAGAATATTTAATATCCCATGGACTGCCAAAAGAATACAGACACGTCTTGGAGAAAGTGCAGCCAGAGTGCTCTTTGGAGCAAGAGTGACGAAGCTTTCGCTCTCATAATTTTGGGCATGGTTTTAGAAGTGGCTATTCCTTGGAAAGGGGCATCATGCTTGGAAAATGGAAAGAGAGATAGACTTAACGAGGTAGACTTGCAGTAACAGCCGCAATTAATTTGACTATGTCAAAGATGATAAGGATAGCACAAGGTAGACAGGGTCACTATGAGTTGTATTCGACTCGACGTCACGTAACAACTATAGGACAAGGTAAAAGTACTTCACAGGACTTCCAAAGCCTCACAGGGAAGTAGAGTAGCTGGTGGCTTTGAACTGCCAACTTTAAGGTTAGCACCTGAACTACTTCACCCATGCACCCGCAAAGGTCCTAGGCTTACTTAACGGTAGCCTTCTCATTGATTAGGAATGGGTCCAAAAAAAGTTACATGACTTACCCACATTTCTGAGAAATCAAAATGTTTTGAAGCAGGGATGTACAAAATATACAGGGTAGTTTATTCTATTACATTAGCCTTCAAAGCGTAAACTTTAAATCAGAAAAACTATGAGAGCACCCCGGATGCAAGCCTGGCCACGCCCTCCAGGGCTGTCCGCGGCGAAGCCTGACCGGCGGCCGCGCAAGGGACCTTGCGGGGTCCTTCGCGCGGGCTCCCGACGCAGTGCCTGAGCGGGTGCGCAGGCGGCTTCCGGTGTTGGTGACGAGTAGTGGCCGAAACTTGGACGTCAGGGGACATTCGGGCAGAAACCATGGCGGACGGCGGCTCGGAGCGGGCTGATGGACGCATCGTGAAGATGGAGGTGGACTACAGCGCCACCGTCGATCAGCGTCTGCCCGAGTGCGAGAAGCTGGCCAAGGTGAGGCGAGGCCGCCTGGCTGTTGGCGGGCGCCAGGGGCTGAGTCACGGCGCGGAGCCCGCTTAGGCCTCAGGGGGCCTGCGGGTTGGAGCGCGCATCCCCCTGTTGCCCTGGGCTAGCCAGCATGAATAGGGGACCCTCAGGTCTTCTGCGCCGGGTAGAGTGCAGCCTGGTACATAACTTCCCAAACCCTCCCCAGGACAGGTGGTCATTTCTTCCTCGTAGGACTTAAGGGTCCCATAGCAGTTGATGCCTTTTTTTTTGGGGGGGGGGGGGGAGAATCCTGCTTAAGTGTTTTCTCCGGGGGTTAAGGCCGCTCCAGCTTTTAGACGAGATCGGAGCGTTTAGTCGCATTGCTCTTGCTGAATCAGTTGATGATGATAAGTTGTTTGAAGATCGTGGCAATGTGCCAGAAGGGAGAAGGGACTGGAGAGTGATGATACAAAGATGAATCGCATAGGGCCCCTGTAGGAGTTCATCCACAAAAGAAACGAGTCAAGTCGTGCGAGATGGTGAGTGCCTAGGCTGTACAGACAGCTGTTGGAAGACAGAGAAGGAAAGATCATCGTCCTTGTGAATAAAGGAAGGCTTTACAGAGAGCTTAGGGTTCCATTGGGCCTTGAAGAATGAGTGCGATTGGGGTACAGGCCAGTTAGTTATTCTCAGTTGAGAGAAATTTTTGGCCCGCTAATGAGGACTTTTGTTTTCTTGATGTTAAGATGTAACCCATATTGAAGACTATAGTTTGTGCCATCTACATAATGCAGCTTGTTCATGAGTCTTCCTCCACTTTTTTTATTATTATTAAATTTTATTCGTTTTAATGAACATTTACAGAGATTTTGGGTTTTCATTCATTCATTGTTGCACTGTTTTCTCCACCCTCCTCCCCAGTTCATTCTTCTCCCCCCCCCATGTCTGTTTTAATTGTCCAATTGCCACAGTGCTTGTCAAAGCCAGTTCTGATTAATCTCCTTTGTCAGTGTGTCCCTTGCCATTTCCTATCACTCCTCCCTGAGAGAGACTTCACCCTGATTCATAAGGAAAAGGGGATGGCGTACTCTCTTAGCTACTTCCTGCTGAAAAGGGACGCTGTGGGTTTCAGGGTGAAGGTCTTCTCTCACTTCTTCCTCCATTCTTGATGCCATATTAGTCCAACTTCTCGACTGATTTGTTCAGCACACAGATTGACTAGGTGTAGAGAAAGGATACAACCCTGATGCGCATCTTTCCAGTGTTCCCTCGCTCTGTTTGTATCATAGCTTCTTAGTCCAGGTTTCACATGACCACAAATAAGTGTTCTGGGATTCCCATTCTTCTCAATGTGAGCCATAATTTATTGTGATCCACACAGTCAGATGACTTTGCATAGTTAATGAAACACAAATAGACATCTTTCTGATATTCAGTGCATTCAGCCAAGATCAGTGCAGCATCAGCAGTGATAACCTTTGTAGCATGGCTTCTAAACCCAACTTGAGCGTTTGGCAGTTCTTTGTTGATGTACTGTGTGAGCCATTTTTTAATAATCTTCAGCAAGATTTTACTTGCATGTGATATTAATGATTTTGTTTGGGATTTCTGTTGGATCACCTTTTTTTGGGAATGGGAACAAATACGGATCTCCTTCCAGGTAGCTGTCCTCCCAGATTTTCGGGTATAGCTTGGCAAGCACTTTTGGGACTGCATGTATGTGTTTATTGAAACATGTCAATTGATAGCTCATCAATTCCTGGGACTTTTTTTTTTAATTAATGCTTTCAGTGCAGCTTGAACTTCTTCATCACTATTGATTTTTGATCATATTCTACTTCTTGAGATGGTTCTGTGTCCACTAGTTCTTTTTGGTACAGTGCTTCATTGTGATCCTTCATCATCTTTTGATGCTTTCTGGATTATTCAAGATTTTGCCCTTGGCATCCTTCATTATTGTAACTAGACGCTTTAGGGACAGCGCAGGAGGGGAAGGCCCTCTATGAGGTGGATTGATTCAGTGACTGGGATAATTGGGATGGGAGTGTCAGAGACAGTGCGATTGGCACAGGACAGAGCGGAGTTTAGGGCTGTTGTACATAGGGTCACTATGAGTCGCAAGCTACTCGACGGCACATAACAACAACAGTTCTTTTAGCTTGAGAAATGCTGAATGAGTGGTGAGTATTAAATAAACCTATACTGACATCCTTGCTTGCATGTTAGCAATTTGAAGAGATCTTTGATGACAGATTTGCCTGGTAAAATACACCTTTTGATTTTTTTTAAATTGTGTGTGTGTGTGTGTGTGTGTGTACCATCAAATCAGATCTGACTGGTACAGGAGGAGATTGCCCCTCCTTCTCCAGCAGAGCATCTGGTGGACTCAAACAACTTACCTCTGAGATTGCAGTGCAGCTTCTTGCCACTAGGCCATCAGAGCTCCTTACCTTTTAATTTCTTGACTGCTATTTATGTAATGTTGTCATGACATCAAGTAAAATGATGTCATTGACTTCATTGTTTCTGCATTTGTCATGGTGCTATTTCTTGGTATCCTCTTGTGAGGATTTTTGTTTTCTTTTGGTATAAAGGGAAAGTGAAATGTGGACTCAATTAGGAAAAAAATGCAATGACTTGAGAATTGTATTTAATGAAATAGGCGTTGGGGGAGGTGAAGATGGCAGCGGTGGGGGTGGCGGCAGTTGTTAGGCGCCCTTGAGTCAACTCCGACTCATCGCAAATGTGAAGCTCGCCCTATGCCGCACCGTCCTCAAGATCTCTGTCGTGTCCCGTACACTGTGGTAGTTGCTGTGTGTGTCCATCTCATTGAGGGTGATGGGAGTTGACTGCCAAAAGAAGGAACAAATCTGCACTAAAGGAAGTGCAGCTAGTGTGCGCACTTCAGCTCACTTTGGGCATGTTTTCAGGAGGAACTGAGCTTAGAGAGAGACATCATGCTGGGAAAGGGAGTAGGTCAGCGAAAGAGAGGAAGACTCAATGAGATGGGTTGGGGGTGGGTCTCAGTGACTACCATAGTGGACTTGAGCATGACAAAGTGGTAGGATGTTGCAGGATAGGACAACGTTCAGATTTGTTGTTCACAGAGTTGCTATGAGTTATAATCAACTTGACAGAACCTAACAATAACAAGCTTATTATGATAGCAAGTCAGGAATGAGAAATTATTAAATTCTGTTGTCAACTGAATAGAGACAGTTTAGATTCGTTCAACAGGTGCTACGTATATGTTGGTGTAAAGGAAATAGCAATCAAACAAGAATTGGGCCTAAAGTATACCAGCTGGGAGGCAAGACAGGCAGATTATGCTATTAGGTATAAAGACATGTACTGTAGGTAGAGCACTGAGCTACAGGATTGTGCCATGGTCCCTGGCCTTCCACAGTGTATAGTCTGATGAAATTATGAAGACAGCATTAAAATAGGGCATTGTTTAGGGTGGTTACAAAACAGAAAGGCAATAGTGTTGAGTGAGTGCTTTGTGACTACTAACTTTAGAACGGGCAAGTGAGAGAGCTCTGGTGGCCTGGTGGCAAGAAGCTGCACTCCAATCCCAGAGGTATGCAGTTTGAATCCACCAGATGCTGTGCTGGTGAAGGAGGGGCAAGCTCCTCCTGTACCAGTCAGATCCGATTTGATGGCGCACACACACACACAAAAATAATAAAATAAATTTTTTAAAAAACAACCCAATAAACGGCAAGTGGCCACAACCCGCTGTCTGCAGAGATGGCATTTAGTGTCTTGCAGATACCCTGCAGACCTTGGTCTGCAGCTGTGTGTGATTTCTTCCCACAGAGGATTCAGTTCTCTAGAACCTTACTTCTGAATCAAACCCATACGATTGTCTCTGAATTGAGTCTGACTCCTAGTAACTCTGAATCAAAATGCCGTGTTACAGTAAGCCACATTGTTGATTAGTCCCATGACTTAGTTGTAAGAGGGACAAGATGCTTTGATTATAATCCCAAGTGACCATCAATAAGCAGTATTTTGCATTTTAACTAGATTTGCACTTTTTGCTACCATAGTCACCATTCACTATGAAATGACTAATCAAGCAGAGGCCACATGTAGTAACGAGAGTACCTGGTGGGACAGAACAGTGGCCCAGGAAGCCAGGGGCTCTGCGTGGCTGGTTGGTTTTAAGCCCGAGTGAGTAATTTTATTGCCTTGGTCCATCTTTAATCTCTAAACCATTATGAGTGAATTCATAATCTCCTCACAATTCTAGTTCTAAGTTTTATTACCTTTAACTTTGGAGAATTTTTGGATTTGCTGTTTTTCCCATGGGCATTTTGCCTATATGTATTATAGACATGAGTCTCTGAACCTTTCAGAGTCATAGGCTTTTTTTACATAGGAAGTGTTGTTAAAATTGTAATGTTACACACATTTCGGAGGTAACTGACATCTGTTACACCACCCCACTCACCTCCCCCACCCCCATGTGTGTGATTTTCTCTCTCTCCCTTAGAGCAAATTGCCCATCTTTCTCCTGAGGAGCAGCTGGCCACTGGAGCGCCCAGAGTTAGATTATTTGATTCTGACTGAAATAGATTCAAGTGTACTTGGCTATACAGTACATACGTAGTGCAAAATAAATAATAATTTAGAAAGTATATCCATCCTGGAATATATGATTAGGCATTATATGTATGACAGCAGTCTGCAACAAGGGCTGCATTGTGGATTGGGTTAGGGGAAAGGGGAGAAAATGTTCAATGAAAAAAAAGAAACAATTTTTAAAATTATAGCCATCTTTATTTCAAATGCTATTTAGGTTCTTCATCAGTAGAAGAAGTTATTACTAGTGTCATCCAGGAATGTCACCAAAATAAAATGTTCTTTGGTGGTGAAAAATTCAATTTCTACATAAACCATTCCTTAACGTTACCAATTCTTCCATTGTCAGATATGTACAGGTGATAGTTACTCATTTTAGTATCTTAAGTAAATGTTAGTTTCATATGTGAGTTGTATTTGACTTTTATCAAAATATGTCTTTCTTTATAGGATGACTTAGTCTTGGCATTCTTTCATTTAGGTTTTATAGTACTTGAATTCTGTTATTCCCATTTCTTATTTATGTCCCAGGGTGAGTATTTCACTTATGTATATGAGATAAAAGTGTGGCAAGGTGCTTGTTGTTGCTGTATACCATCAAGTCGACTGTGACTGATCGCAACCCTGTGGACAGCAGGTCTGAGCCTTGCCCTGTCCCTGTAATCTGTGTCGTTCACAAACCTCTTGTGATAGTCACGGTGTCAGTCCATCCCATTGAGAGCCTTCTTCTCTTTCACCAGCCCTCCTCTACCTTTCCTATATTCTCTCTCGAAGGACTGATTTCTCCTGAAAGTAGGTCCAAGTTATGTGAGGTGAAGTTTCACCATCCTTGCCTCTGAGCCCAGTGGTTGCACTTCCTTCAAGACAGATTTGAAAATAAAAAGAGACAGATTTCTTTGTTCTTTTAGCAATCTACAGGATATTCCATAATCTTCAACATCACAGTTCAAAGACATTGAATCTTCTTCCCTATTCATTGTCTCCTTCAAATGCATAGGAAGCAATTGAAAATGTGCGAAAGAGAGGTTACTTATCACTTAATGTGAGAGAAAATTATTTGGTCTAAGTTTTGGTTGTTTTTTTTAAGTTGTTGGAAAATTAAACAGTTCTCTTTTTACCACTGGATAACATTTTTGTTATGATACAGAGAAATATTTTTTTTATTTCTCATTGTTATTCTTCAAAGACACATGTGATTTGTGTTGAGAACAGATTAAACACTCAATTGATAAATTTTAATTCCAAAGACTTGTATAACCACTATTGCTGTGTATTCTGTTTTTATTGACCATTTAAAAATGTTAAAGATAAGTTGAGGGCTCCATATTGGGGTCCCTAACTTGTGGGGGTAGAGAAATACTATTTTCACTATTGTGAAAAGAAGGACAACAAAACAAAATCTTTATGGGGTGGTGCTTTCTCAGAATAGGTTGCTGGTGTTTCCCTTTCTGGGTGAGAAATAGCTCTTTGACTGCTTACTTAGTTTGTTTTGGAGTTGCTGTTTTTATTGTTCATATTTTATCTTGTGTTTTAGGAAGGCAGACTTCAAGAAGTTATTGAAACACTTCTGTCTTTGGAAAAACAGACCCGTACAGTGAGTAGATTATCACGAAAACCACAATTGCTATTGATTTTACTTAACATTGTTGCATTAACTTTAAGTATATTGTCACTCTTTTTACAGGCTTCTGATATGGTGTCTACATCCCGAATCTTGGTTGCAGTAGTGAAGATGTGCTATGAGGCAAAAGAATGGGATTTACTAAATGAAAATATTATGCTTTTGTCAAAAAGGAGGAGTCAGTTAAAACAAGTGAGTACATGATTTCTCAACAGATATATCCCCATGTAAATACAGAGGTTGTAGAAAACTATTCTATGCATCTATTTAATTATTTTGTTGACTCAATACTGAAGTTTTCCAGAGGCTTTAGTCTACTCTGAGCTCTTACACAAGTCACAATCAAAAGTTAGAAAAAGAAAATTTTTTCTTCAAGGAGCAAAGAAAGCTTTCAGGTGGAATTTAGAAACCTATGTTTTCATAATACTGCACTGTTTTTATTTCTGTTTTTTCTTATAATTTTTATAGACTTGTGTGTTTTTACAAAAATACAAATATATCATCTTTATGAGTTTGTGCATACTTAATGTTGCTGCAGCTTTGTTCTAGTTCCACCTGGCATTACTAACATACTTGTCATTTGAAACAATTGTATTGTGATCTTGCCACACTGATAATCTGTTATTTAATTATCTCTTTTATTAAACATTTAATACCAACTCATTTTTTAGGCCATTGTTAAATAGACTACTTGCTCATTTTGTTTTAAATTCTTTAAATTCTCTTGGTGGTTTTGTTCATCTGAATTTTCTCATGTTTCCTTGTTCTTCTTGAAATATATTTAGGTAATCTGCTATAAAAGTCAAAGATGCACCTTTTCACATTTATATTTCAGCTTTAAAATACCCTTCCTTAAGTTTCTGTACATTTTTTTGGTTTTGTATTTTGCTATCAAGTGGTAACAGGAATACCATTTTAAAGAAATAGGGTAATTGTGGAATTAAGACAAGAAATTCAAGTTTCTGCCCTAAATCCTTATTTTATTGAACGGGTTGCTGCTTGGATGAACTTTTTTTTCTAGACAAATACATAAAATACAGTAATATTAAGAATGAACTTAAAAAAAAAAAAAGAATGAACTTAATTTAGGCATGGCCCACAGCAAGTTTAGCTGCTGTCCCAGAGCGGTACATCTCTGGCTGTTCAAATCCGTTATCAGCTCTTCAGGAGAAAAATGGGCAGTCTCCTTCCGCGTGATTTACAGCCTCCCTAAAACCCGCTGCAGTGTCAGCACAGAGTTAGTTCTGGCTTAATAGCAGTGAGTTTCAGTTTGAATGCTCAGGCCTATCGTTAGAGAGACTGTCATGTAAATCTGCTTTGCTAAGAGACTCCCTTGTTATGGGACAATTTTGAAAGGACTACTTAATTAGAAGTCTTGGGCTCTAAAATAAACAAAAGTAATATATTTTATGTAGTATTGGGATAAACAAGCCACATATCCTAAATAAAAATTTCATTTCAAAGAATCATAAAGTTTTTAAGATAGGAGAGGGGACTATTAACTTTAATTCTGATCCTTTTCATGTGGAGAAACTTGAAATTTACACATACATACAAGGCTCTTAGAGTAAGAAGAAATGTGCAAAACGATAGCTCATCTCCTCTAGTAAAGAGTCTAAATCACAATCAGCACACCTTTAACAAATGCCCTTAAGATTTATGAAATCCTGGAAGATGCAGACATTATCTGCTCACTGACCAAACTAAAAGTTGGTGATTCAAACCTACCCTGTGGCATTTAGTAGAAAAGGCCTGAAAATTTGCTTCTGTGAAGACTCCAGTGCAAAAAGCTCTCTGGAGCAGTTTTGCTCTGTAACATGGGCCTTCATGAGTCAGAATACACTTGACAGCAATGGATTAAAGGAACCAGTTAGAGAAATATGCACACTACAATATCTGTGAAGTAAGTATCATGGAAATAATTCTGTTTATTATGAGTAAAAAAGTTGTTGTTGTTATTATTGTTGTTAAGTGCCATAGAGTCATAGACAACCCATGGCAACCCTGTGAACGAAAGTCTTAAGCTTTTTTTTTAAGAGGTAGATGCCTCTCCTGTTTCCAAATCATAAAAAGGTATCATTAAAAATTTCTGTATCCAGAACTAGATAAGGAAAGACAATAATATTTATTAAGTAGACTTCTTAGGAAATGTGAGATTAGACATGATTAGCAATTGTACCACTGGAGCTGGCTAATAGCAAAACCAGAAATAGAACCAGGTCTGTTCCTTTAACTATACTAAAAACCCACAAAGTCATTGTTCTCGAGTTATAAATGACCCTCTAGTGTGTTTCCAAAGCTGTAAATCACTTAGGAGAAGATTGCCCATCTTTCTCTCTCAGAGTAGCTGGGGGATTCGAACCACCTGAGACATATATAGCCTTTGGGTTAGCAGTGCAACTGCCTACAGACTTGGCCACCAGAACACTGATACTACATCTTAGCTATAGAAGTGCTTGGTGTTGGGTGACTTAGAGAAGTCCTTATTCATAACAACCTTGTGTACAACAGAATAAAACATGACTCCACTCTGCACCATTTTCGTATTTTTTAGTCCATTGTTGCAGTATTGTCAGTCTGTCTCATTGAGAGCCTTCCTCTTTTTTGCCGACTTTCTTCTCTGATGTCCTTTTCCAAGAACTGATCCCTCTTGAGAATGTGTCTAAAGTCTGTGAGACAAGGGCTCACCCTTCTAGTAGTTTCTAAGGAGCATTCTGGCCATACCTCTTCCAGGACAAAAGTGTTCATCATTCTGGCAGTCTAGTCATTATTCTGCACCAACACCATAATTCAGAGATGTCTGTTCTTCAGTCTTCCTTACTCATTGTCTAGCTTTTCTATGCATATGAGGTGATTTTTTTTTTCTAATTTTTTTTAAATTTTATTGTTTTTGTGTGAGTGTACCGTCAAATCAGATCTGACTGATACAGGAGGAGATTGTCCTTCCTTCCCCAGCAGAGCATCTGGTGGATTCGAACCGTGCGCCTCTGGGATTGTAGTTGCAACTCCTTGCCACTAGGCCACCAGAGCTCCCTGAGGTGATTTTTTTGAAACACGACGGCTTGGGTCAGGTTTACCTTAGTCCTCAAAATGACATCTTTGCTTTTAACACTGCAAAGAAGTCTTTTGCAACAGATTTGCCCAATGCAATATGATTTGTTGTTTAACGTTGGGTTTTTTTAACTGCTCCTTTTATGGGTGTTAAGTGCAGAAATGAAACATTGATGATGTCGGTATTTTACCATTTATCATAATGCTACTTACTAGACCATTGTGAGGATTTTTGTTTACGTTAAGGTGTAATCTGTGCTGAAGACTAGAGTTTCTGATCTTCCTGCACAGGTACTTCAAGTTCTGTTGGGGGTCTCTAAATGTCCTTTTTCCCTTCTTTTAATCCTTTCAAAGACACTACTCTTTTGACACCCCCCCAAAAAAAATCTGTCTTACTTTAGCAAACTTAGAAAGTAATGATTGTCTATAAACCATTTCCAAATTGATGGTTTCTGATTCCCTGTCACTTGAGCCCAGGAGATAATCTTCACTCCAACAATAACTTGCTTCTCTGATTTTTTTCCCCTCCATAAGAAAGCAGCAATATTCTCATTAGAATATTGATTTGGGTTTAGGGTAGGGCGTGTTTTTACCCTGAGTGATTGTGTTAATGTATTTTTTGTATTTAGACTTATCAGGTTGATGCCCTTTTAGAAATCAATTATAATTTCTTTTCGAAGGGTCGTATTTTGTGAAGTAATGGATGTCTTTGAACTTTATCAGAAGAGTTATTATTTACAGTAAAACTTTGGCTTTTAGAAATTTGTGTGTCTTTGAACAGCTAGCTTTTCATGTAGTTAGAAGTTTTACCTGAACTATTTGAATATGAAATGATTTTGTGAAAATCTCTACAAGACCATCTATTTATTTCTATCTTAAAAGGAACCCTGGTAGCCTAATGCCTGACATGTTTGAATCTGCCTCTTGCTCTCCTGTAGAGATTACTGCCTTAGAAAGCAGAATTGACTCGATTGACTTGTTTTTTGGTTTGTTATGATAAACAAAATATACTTAATATAATATGATGACTGAGGGTTCTAATCCTAGTTATCAGTGGCTACGATAGTCTGTTTAGACTCTAAATTGTCAAAACTCTCTGTTGCAAGTCCATTCTGACTTCTAGCAACCTTGTACAAACTACATAGTAAGAATCTAAGCTGGATCTTGGCAGAAGTATAGTTTATAGACCAAATTTGCTTGATACTTATTTTTTTAATTTATTATTTTTGTGTGTGTACCATCAAATCAGATCTGACTGGTATAGGAGGAGATTGTGCCTCCTTCTCCAGCAGAGCATCTGGTGGATTTGAACCACATACCTCTGTGATTGCAGTGCAGTTTCCTGCCTCTAGGCCACCAGAGCTCCTTGATACTTATTTTTTAGAAATAAAGTTTTGAAAACCCTAAGTCTCTGTAAACTTTCATTAAAATTAATTAAAAAGGGGTTTTTTTATTATTATTAATTTTAATGAAAGTTTACAGAGACTTAGGGTTCTAGTCATTTATTGTTGCACTTTTCTCCCTGTCCACCCCCTCCCCCCCAAGAAATAAAGTTTTGCGGGAACAAAGCAAAGCTCAGTTGTTTATATATGGTTTAACAACCATGTTATCACATTACGGTAGCAGCTATGAATAATTGCCACTAAAACCATATTGCTTGCCAAGCTTAAATTAGTATTTTGTGGAATGTCAAAGCTGGAGGGAACTTATTCTGGATGTAGCCCAGTCCAATTAGATTACTTACTAGAAAACTGAGAAGCTGTGGCTTTAAGTGTCACATCTTGTTGAGGTGAACATGAGTGACTGGCTTCTCTTACCTCCCTAGATGAGCGGACTGTTTTATCTCCAGCTTCTGCTACTCATTCTTGTCGGTCATGGTATCTGCTGCTCATGACTTCACTGCATTCACAGCCACTCTTGAATTCTGCTTTTATCTTCCCCGTCTTTTCTCCGTTAGTGTGCCACCACGTCTTTCATTCTTTTCTGCTTGGCTGCCCAAATACTGTCTGGCCTTCTATTGGTTTGTCAGTCAGACTTCGGTGTAATCAGCACTCCAGTTGTAATGTGTGATGTAGAGACTTTGAATCTGAAGTGTTCCTGACCTTTATTGATTTGCATCTGGGTATTCAGGATTACTTAAATCTTTGGGAGTATTTGATTCTTTAATTGACTTCTCATGCTTTTGCTTTTGCAAACCAAATTTGACAATAGTACTTTTGCCTTAAGATCTTTTTCATGTATGAGAAATAAATTTTACTTCCAGACTTGTTTTCATTTTTTTTAGGCTGTTGCAAAAATGGTTCAGCAGTGCTGTACTTATGTTGAAGAAATCACAGACCTCCCAATCAAACTTCGATTGATTGATACTCTACGAATGGTTACAGAAGGAAAGGTAATTTTTGGTTGACATAACTGAAAATGATCAGTATTCTTTTCTATAGACATATATGTGTGGTATGTTTAAATACATATATGTTATATATATTTTTAAGAAGATATGCACAGTATAGTACATTAATTTCATCAATAGTCTTTGCATAGATCCTTTTAGTATCTTCCTATATGCAAATATCAGTGCTTACATAATGACAGTTTTGTTACCTGTTTGTTTTTTGGGTTGTTTTTAGGAATCAGTAGTCTTATTCCTAATTTAGGGAGCACTAAGAGGCAGTCGTCAGAACAGAGCAGGGAGACACTACATGGTTCAGAATCAAGAAGGGGGTCCGTCAGGGATGTACTCTGTCTCCATACCTTTTCAATCTGTATGCAGAACAGATCATCCGAGACACTGGGCTATACAAGGAGGAATGTGGCATCAGGATTGGTGGAAGAGTCATCAACAACCTGCGTTATGCAGATGATAAAACCCTGCTTGCTGAAACTAAGGAGGACCTGAAGCACTTGCTGCAGAAGGTCAAGGACTGCAGCCTCCTATATGGATTGAAGCTCAACATCAAAAAAACAAAGATTTTCACCACAGTATGGATGGTGAAGAGATTGAGATAGTTAACAGTTTTAGTTTACTTGGCTCCACAGTCAATACTCTTGGTGACAGCAGCCAGGAAATCAAGAGACGAATTGCATTGGGAAAGTCAGCTGTGAGGGACCTCTCAAGAGTACTGAAGAGCAACGATGTCAGGCTGGAGAGTAAGGTGCGCCTGATCCAGGCTATAGTCTTTGCAATTGTCTCTTTGAGTCTTAGTTCAGTCATGTTCATTGAACACTTTGTTATACTAACTCCATAATGAACAAAGTTTCTCTCTTCAAAGAGATGAATGTATTGGGAGACAAGCTCACATAAATTAGTAGTGTGTGTGAGCTGCCACAACACAGCAGTGTGCCTTCACAGTGTGCCTGCACTTCCTGTCTAGCACAGAGTTTACTGACTCAGATGCCTTGGGAATCATCAAAGAGCAGATGATGGCTTAGATAGCGTTTAAAGAATTAATAACAGTCCTGTTGGACCAGAGAGTGAGCATTCAAGAAAGCAAATACTACATTCACAGGCTGCTGCCAAAGAACCTCTGTAAAGTACCAAAGAGCAAAGATGTTACTTTGAAGGCTAAGGAGCATCTGACCCAGATTTCTTCAGTAGGCCTGTGAAAGTTCGATGAAGAATAAGGAAGATCAAGGAAGAATTTATGCCTTTGAATTGCGGTATTAGTAAAGAATATTGAATATGCCACGGGCTACCGCAAGAACAAGCACGTATCGTGGAAGAAGTGCAGCCATAAAGTTCATGAGAAGCAAGGGTTCGGGAGCTCTGGTGGCCTAGTGGCAAGAAGTTGCACTGCAATCCCAAAGGTACACAGTTCAAATCCACCAGATGCTCTGTTGGAGAAGGAGGGGCAGTCTCCTCCTGTACCAGTCAGATCTGATTTGACAGTACACACACACACACAATAATAAAATTTTAAAAACAAATTAAAAAAATAAGAAGAAGCACGGATGGTGAAACTTCGTCTCACGTGCTTTTAACATGTTATCTGGAGGGGTCATTCCAAGGAGAAGGACAGCATGCTTGAAAAGTTGAGGGTAAGCGAAAGAGAGGAATATATTCAGCGAGTTGGATTGACACAGTGACCGTAGCTGTGGGTTTAACCATGGAGAGGTTATGAAGATAGTGCAGGATCGATGAGGGCTTTGCTCTGCTGTCTGTAGGGTCGCTGGGAGGCAGAGTGGGCATGTGATGGCAACCACAGGGTGAGGATAAGGACATTTTTTATATTGCTGTTAGAAACCATAGAGCTGGCTCTGAGATGTGATGACCTTTTATATATAAAAGAATCAAATGCTGCCCAGTCCTGCATTATCTCCACAATCATTGCCTATGTGTGAGCCCATTGATGTGGCTGGCCACTGTGTGTCTGTCTTATTGAGGGTTTCCTTCTTTTTCTCTGACTCTACCAAACATAATCCTTTTCTCCTGTATGATTGGTGTCTCGTGATGGCATATCCAAAGTAAGTAAGACAAACACTTTTTAAATAGGAAATTAAAGACAAAGATACTAAAGTAGGAAACTGTGTGTGTGTTTAGAAAATTATTTTGTTAGCTCCATCAAGTTTGTTTTGATTCCTGGCAATCTTGAGAATACAGTAACAAACCTTGCCAGGTTCTGTACCATCCTCCTGATTGCATGACTCACATCTTTGAGCCCACTGTTGCTACTATGGTGTTAGTTTCACTTATTGAGGGTGTCCTTGGCTTTTGCTGACTCAGCTTTCTCAGACATGATGTCCTTTTCTAGTGATTGGTATTTTCTAGTGACATATCCAAAATTAGCAAGGCAAAAACCTCACCATCCTTGTTTCTTCAGTATACTTTAGGGAACTACATAGGACTTTGGGTTATTGGAAATTAAGATTTATGTTGTTGGCATTATTTAAGAAAGTTACTTTTTTGTAAGAAAGTGGTTTGGTTTTTTAAAAAAAATTTTATTATTTGTGTGTGTGTGTGTATGTACTGTCAAATCGGATATGACTGGTACAGGAGATTGCCCTTCCTTCTCCAGCAGACTATCTGGTGGATTTGAGCTACATACCTTTGGGAGAAAGTTACTTTTAAAAAGTTACTTTGTGTTTAAAGATCAACAAGAGTTAGATTATTGGTTGAATCATGACTATTAAACTATACATGCTTACTGTAGAATGTGTTACTATTGAAAGAACATTTTTTACACATGTTGTATATATTTTCATATATACTGGGGGAGAATTTTTTTTTAATAAGTTTTAGAAAACATTTCAGAGCTTCTTATTTGTCAGATTAAGGGCACAGGAGCTGCAAGATAAAATACTGTTACATTTGAGTGGTAGTTCAATTCTCCCTTTCTGATTTTCATCTATTTTCCACAAGCATTTTGATAATGTAATTTTTGCTCATTTGTAGATTTATGTTGAAATTGAGCGCGCTCGACTGACTAAAACATTAGCATCTATAAAAGAGCAGAATGGTGACGTGAAAGAGGCAGCCTCTATCCTGCAGGAGCTCCAGGTAAGGGGTTGGGGTTGGCACTTACTGAACTGTGACTGCTTTTGGAAAGAGCCCAGTTTGGATTCTAAACTACTAAGAGTAAGAATATGCACAATACGAGACTTGTTTCCTCTTCCTGGGAATTTGCCTTTCTATCCTAGATACATTGAATCTGAATCTACCATTTAATGAGAATCTCTTCCTGTATTCGTAGGAATCGCCTGAGGATCTTGTTAATTAAAGATCCTGATTTGGTACATTTGAGGTGGAAATTCAAATTCTTAGCAGGTAGTTATTGACTCAAAGTGGACCACTTCTTAGAAGTGTGACATATATTGTGTTATATCTGCGAATTTTAAAATCTAGCAAAATGTAACTCCTAAAAAGTTATCACAAAAAGGATTAATGTATTTGTCTTGATTTTATGTCCTTATTTGAATATTTTCATTCTCTTTAGAATCCAGATAAAAAAGGTTACTATTTACTTCTGCCTCAGGATGCTGTGAATCACTGACTTCATTCTGAATGAATATGTAATTGGTAGTTTATTTCTTGGCTAAATTGATACCATAAAGAAAAATTGCCTTATAATTTTTTTTTT
>NW_006399798.1:16347394-16352788 GCF_000299155.1 Elephantulus edwardii | reverse complement strand
CCCTCCACCATGCAGCCCTCGCTCTAGTCTCCTGTGATGACAGAAATACCCAGTTACATCTCTCTTTTAGACGGTTCTCTCCCTCCTCTGCTTCAGTGCAAATTGCCTTATAATTTGCAGTGTGTCAGGATAATGTTTAGGAGAGGCCTCAAGAAGACTTGACAAAGAGCTAAGAAATCTTAAGGAAAGCTGTGTATAGTAAACTAGACTCAGAATTTTGTATATGATTTTAGGAAATTCACATTTTCTTCTTGGAAACTACTAGGGGCCCCTGTTAAGTTAAATTGATTATTTGAACATTTCAGTTATGTACCTCACTCGCTGTGCAACAGAAAGGAAAAGATACGAAATTCTTTATGCCATTACCTTTTTTTTGTTTTGGGGGGGGGGTGTCCTTTTGTGTGTGTTTTATATATATATATACACACACACACACACGTATGTATGTATACATATATATATATACATATAAATATATAAAACATCTTCACATGTGCAGTTCTATACTTTTTAATTACTGTCTTGTTTTTCCAATCATCACCTCTTATCTATTTCCACATCTTTACATTGTTCTTACGAGAAGCTCAGTTTTTTTCTTCTTCTTGTGTCCTGTTGAAACAGATCCGACTGGTACAGAAGGAGATTGCCCCTCCTCCAGCTGAGCATCTGGTGGATTCAGAATGCATACCTTCAGGATTGCAGTACAGTTTCTTGCCACTAGGCCACCAGAGCTCCCTGAAACTCTCAGTCTTTTCTCAGCACTGAGTCCTCCTCTCTCCCTCCCTCCCATTGACAGCTAGTAACCACTAATGATTTCTTTTTTACTACTGTGTAATTTTTTTGTCAAAAAAAATTTTTTAGTGTAATGGTCAACACTCCCAGGATACTGTTCATAAGGCTGAACATTTTTGCAGTACTTTATTCTGTTACAACTCTTAGAAATCATTGATTATTGTAAACTTACTGGGCAATTACATCTGCTAGGTGGAAACCTATGGGTCAATGGAAAAGAAAGAGCGAGTGGAGTTTATTTTGGAGCAGATGAGGCTCTGCCTAGCTGTGAAGGATTACATTCGCACACAAATTATCAGCAAGAAAATTAACACCAAATTTTTTCAAGAAGAAAATACAGAGGTATGTATATCTTTGGCTGCATATTTACGTGAGAAGTCTTTGAAAACCTCTCTAAACACAATTTATTTTGTTAATCTTTTCCCTCAGAAGTTAAAATTGAAGTATTATAACTTAATGATTCAGCTGGATCAGCATGAAGGATCTTATTTGTCTATTTGTAAACACTACAGAGCAATTTATGACACTCCCTGTATACAGGCAGAAAGTGAAAAATGGCAGCAGGTAAGAATATATTCTGATAAATGACATTGATACTAATTAGGAACAGTTGGGGGTTTTTCCCATTTATTTTGAAATTTTAGTGTCAATCATTATATATAATTGTATCATGATACTCAATGTGTGGCACAGACCAGTAGGGACAGTAGTCTGAATTATGTAATGCTTTTAAAACGATGCACACTTATTGTTAAAATAATAGAGTATCTGTTAATAAAGGTTACAGAAAAAGACTCAGCCTTTCTTTGCCAGTTCTTTTGCAAAAGCGTGAATGATTGGCACCAACAGTAAAATTTTAAATTTTATATATATATATATATATATATATATACACACACACATACAGATATATTTCAGTAACATGTTATATTCCATATTTTATGCTGTTGATTTGTTATTTTTTCTTTATATACTTGTCAAAAATTAATGTCAGTTTAGGTGGTAATTAAAATTAACAAATTTATTGTAACCATATATGAAAACTTTTGAGAGACTGTTGTCTTTTATTATAGTGTTTTTTTATAAACACGGGAGCTACTTACAAACTGAAAACAGACTTTTAGAAAAACTAATTTAGGGACCGTTGTCTTAGGAAAATTTGATATTGTTCTGTATTGTAAGAGAACACTTACAACAAAGGATACATGATAAGATATGACCTCTCAAAGATAGTTAGTTATCCCTGAGATTGTTTTCAGTTCCTGCAGAAGTTTCCATTTTGTTGGATTGTCCTGTAAGTAACCTTATATCATACAATTGACGTTTTTAGGCCCTGAAAAGTGTTGTTCTTTATGTTATCCTGGCTCCTTTTGACAATGAACAGTCAGATTTGGTTCACCGAATAAGCGCTGACAAGAAATTAGAAGAAATTCCCAAGTACAAGTAAGTGCTTTTGTAATTGGCATCGTAAATTTCAATAAAAGCATCATTTTGAAAGAAAAATCATTAACCTCTATGTAGATTTCTGATCTTTTTAAACATTTTTTTATTCTGACTAATGGATTTTTATATATAAAAATCGATGCACATTTTGTTTGATGACATCGACTGTTTTTCCCATTTCTATTCATCCTTTTTTTCTGTTCCTTCTTGCCTTCTTCGCTTTATCTCTGCACAAGTTCTACCCTTTTGATCTCATGTGGTTAACTGTGTAGGTCTTATTATTTGGCTGAAAATTGAACCACAAGGCTGAGTTCAATTCCATGCTTAAAAGATCTCTAAAATCCATAATCTTAGGAGTTCACCACTCTGTCAGATTAGTGAGTCTGGTCTTTATGTGTTTGAATGTTTTCAGTTTGTTCCACATTTTCTGTCCTACTCTATCCAGGATCTTCTCTTGTGATCTCTTTCAGAGTGTTTGGCAGTGGTATCTGGGTTCTGTCCATCCAGTTCTTCTGATCTGACAGTTGTGGAGGCTGCAGTTCTCTTGGTTCATTAGCTGTTTGATTTTTCTTGGCTCTTCTTTGCTGTGGACAGGAAGAGGTCAGGAGTTATGCCATAGATAGCCACTGTCGAGTTTTAAGGCTCCCCAAGGCAAGATGTAAAATCTGGTTTTTGTGGAACATGTTACATACTAGCCTTGCTGTCCCCTAATTCACTGGCACAGTGTGTTTGGGTATGGCTAATTATATTTCTGAATTGGTGTCTGGTAGAGATACGGAGTTGTACTAGAGGTATTAAATGGTGAAATGCTTTTTAACATTGTATCATAAATTAATATAGTGAGATGTGATACTTTATTCTGTACACCACTTATCAAATACAAGTTTTATTTCAAGACCATTTTAACAACTTTTGGTTCATTAACCTTTTGGTAACCATTTCCTAGTAAGTTTTATCATTAGTAGCTTAGGGCTTTTTGGACATAACACATTTCTGAAAATCTATTATATAAGAAACATTTGCTTAAAAGCATTATAAGTTTATAATTGGTTATTCCAGAGATCATAAAAATGGTTGAAATGGTAAATGTTTTTTATTTTTATACAATAAAAATTTTTGCTATTCAGTAATGCTTACTTCATTTATACAGATTTGGCATATTGATTTCTTTTAAACAGGGATCTTTTAAAGCTTTTTACTACAATGGAGTTGATGCGTTGGACCACACTGGTTGAGGACTATGGGATGGAATTAAGGAAAGGTTCCCGGGAGAGTCCAGCAACTGATGTTTTTGCCTCTACAGAGGAAGGTGAAAAGAGGTGGAAAGACTTGAAGAACAGAGTTGTTGAACATGTAAGGATCGGCATGCTAGAGATGATTTTTACTTTAATGATATTGTTTTTCTTAAGCTTGGTGATCACGTCTTTCTTTTGGATGGTATGTTTATAATTCTTAGGGAATTTTGTTCCTATTCCTAGTGTAAAGTTATATAAACTTACTCAAATGGTTTATTATACATTCCCTAGAGCATATCAGAATTTATCTCAAATGTTTGTCCTTTTTATTTTCTTCCTGTTTTTGGTCTTCTGAAAAGGTTATTGCACTTCAGTATGCTTTGTTCCTCTCAAGATTCCAAAAATCTGTACTATGTGAACTAGAAGGAATTTTCCAAGACTGTAGGACACAGGTGTGAGAGGGTACCTGATACCCATACACTAGTCTTAGGAAGGGGAGCATCTATAAAGCCTGAGCTTTGGTCTTCAGTGGTCTTCGTATTACTACACATGTAGTCATGTCACTGTTACTTGATTTAGTCAGCCCACATTTGTTAGGAGCTGGGTATGTGCCAGCCCCTGAACAATGTGCTAGGACACCTGAGGGATTAGGATGTGGTCTCTGCTTTCAGGAAGCTTAAACAAAGAAAAAAAGCATTAAATGTTCACAATGATAAAAACTTTATAGATATTATGGTACAAGTGTCTAGATGAGATAGATAATTTAATTGACTGATAGAAGGAGATTTGACGCCTTTGAGCTGTGGTGCTGGAGAAGAGTATTGAATATACCATGGACTGCTAGGAGAACAAACAGGTTTATCCTGGACAGGGTGAAGCCAGGCTGCTCCTTGGAGGCAAAGATTCTGAAGCTCTTTCTGACATACTTTGGGTTTGTTGCAAAGGAAGGGCCAGTCCTTGGAGAGGGACATCACGCTTGGAAAGGTGGCGGGACAGTGCAGGAGAGAAAGACCCTCGATGAGATGGATTGATTCCATCGCTGGGGTAATGGAGATCAGTGTGACAGAGACAATGAGATTGGCACAGGATAGGGCAGGGTTTAGGACTGTTGTACATAGGGTCGCTTGAGTTACAGGCGACTTGACGGCACATACAACAACCACCTGAAAGAAAGATCAGGGTAGATATATAGGAGCTGTGAAACCAGTTCAGGCCACATAGAGGCACTCGCATCTGACTTCCACTAAGTCCACAGGAGGAAGCATCCCATCATAGCATCTACCAGTTCCTTTGAGGTTATACATGCCCTGTGTTCTCCGTGCCTCTTTATATCAATTCTGACATCAGCCAGCCAGCCCTCTTTGGCATCTTACTGCTCTACTCTTGGTCCACCTCTCCATGGCAGTGGCCACACAGAACTCACAGAGCACGCTCACCATTATGTAGTTGATTAGGGAAGTTAACAGATTACAGTTCAGTTTGGAAACAGGATACCTCATGGTTGCTGGTAGCAAGGTACCTATTTTCTGCCAGTAAACTGCTCAGTTTAAGCCTAGCGGGGTGTTAAGACTGACCAATCCCTTCATTAGTAACCTACACAACTTGTTTTTATGTTTCCACTCAAAAAGTTTCTATTTACCTCGTTCACATTAGCATAGTCTTACTCAAGCTGTTTGATCAAAATTAAATGCAAAGACAGGGAAAACCATTTTGAGTAATAAGACTGTACCACAGGAGTTAGTATGTGAGGGTGAGAGTTATTTTTTTTATTTTTATTGTTTTATTTTTATGTGTACTGTCAAATTAGAACAGCACATCAGCAGAGAACTGCCGGAAGTCCAGGCTAGGTTTAGAAGGGGTCGTGGTACTAGGGATATCGTTGCTGATGTTAGATGGATCTTGGCTGAAAGCAGGGAATACCAGA
>NW_006399798.1:16319532-16346354 GCF_000299155.1 Elephantulus edwardii | reverse complement strand
TTGCTATGAGTCGGAAACGACTCGACGGCACATAACAACAACAACTGTCAAATCAGATCTGACTGGTACAGGAGGAGATTGCCCCCTCCTTCTCCAGCAGAGCATCTGGTGGATTTGAACCGCATACCTCTGGGATTGCAGTGCAATGTCTTGCCACTAGGCCACCAGCGCTCCCTGAGGGTGAGAGTTTTAAGAGGTCTTGGAGATGGTGAAACCAAGTATTTCCATTGAGGCTGCGATGTTGAAGCTCTGTCTCACATACTTGAGGCTTGTGGCCAAGAGAGACCAATCCTTGGAGAAGAACATCTTGCTTGGAAGGGTGAAGGGACAGCACAGGAGAGAAAAACCCTGGATGAGATGGATTGATAACAGTAACTAAGGCAATGGGGGTAGGTGTGTTGGAGTCAGTGAGACTAACTCAAGGCAGGGCAGGCTTCAGAGCTACTGTACATAGATAGGGTTGTTGTGAGTAACAGGCAACTCTGCAGCACTTAGCAACAACAAACAACAGTGCAATGACAAGGCAGACAACAGTGGGCTGTCCATATTTAGCAAATGAGGTAGTATGCGCAAGGACATTAGAGCACAAACTAGCAGGGAGAGTGCCAAGAAAAGGATTGAGTGAGAAAAGAAGTTGGAAATATAGAAAGGCTGACTTTATGTACTTCACCAATAATATATCAGAAATTGGCCATTAATTTTGTAGATGTAAAGACTAAATAAAGAGTAAAGAGTTTGGAACAACTCTTAGACTGCTTGTGAGGTTGGTATTACCAGTGACTGTGATAGAGAGGAGGTCCAGCTTCTTGAAAACTGCTAATCATTTTTCTCATTGTTCCTTTTTTCTTTATATGAAAGCTGTTATTTCATTAATGATTTACACACTAAAGTCTCTGAAAATTGTTGCGTTTAGCAAAAAAAAAAAGAAGTTTCAGTCGTTATACTTCTTAACCATTAATATATTAATATATTGATTTGACCATCTATTTAAAAGTTGTGGAATCTTACTAAAAAACTGCAGAAACCAAAGAAATATAGAACTACCCTCTTTTGAATGGAGCTGTGGTGGCCTACTGATAAAAATTTGTGCTGCCACCCCAAATGCAGGCTGTTCTAATTCACCAGCTGCTCCTTGAGAAAGAGGAGCAGTCTCCTGTGCAATTTATAGCCTCTTAATCCAGCTGCAGGGTCAGCTGTGCGTCAGTTCCACATGGAAGGCAATCAGAAGTCCTTGGGCTCTAGCAAAATAACAGCTCTCAGGTTGACATTTAACTGAATTTTGGATATAAAACAAATGAACTTTTAGCCTTATTGACAGCTGTTACCTGTTCTTCCTGCCCTATGCCTTCCCCAGAATATTAGAATAATGGCCAAATATTATACAAGGATAACTATGAAGAGAATGGCACAGCTTCTGGACCTGTCTGTTGATGTAAGTAGTAAACATTATTATTTATAGCTATTCATTTGTAATTATCAATCAGCTTGTGAGAAAATCCATTTTATTGTGTTACTTAATTTTGTATTTAGGTGAATAACATTTCCCAAATGATCTTAATAACCAAAAGGAATCTAAACATCAATCACTTAATTATGTTGGTTTTATATTATATTCATTTGCAATCCAAAGCATATATTTGTATATAATATGTTTTGACCCTCAAAAATGAACTATATAGGTAAAAATGGCTTGACTGCAGTTTACTTGAAATCAGCCAGGACTTACTAGAGAGGTGTTGTAGTCAGGTCTCAGTTTCTTGTGGAGGAAAACTACAAAATACCAAGTATTGGTATGAAGTCATTCACCAGAAGGAGTTGTGACTATGGTGATGGAATGTTAGATTTTGGAGTGATCTTTGATTAGCTAGTTTCATTTGTGTATGTGAGGGTGTCAGGGTCCTTAAAATGTTTTATTTTCAAATCATAAGTAAAGGAGGAAAAATTACAACAGTGAATGAATGAAAACCCAACTTTTTTGTAAACTTTCATTAAAATTACAATTATAAATGTTTTAAAAAATGAAATCATGAGTAAGTTGTTTCCAAGCCACAGAGCACATATTCTAATCATACTTTTCTAGAAACAAATGAACAGATTCTTCTCTGCCTTTCAAGGGTGTACCATAAGCCCTTTGTAAAGGAGGGAGTAGAAAGTACAGCTTTCCGATAGCAGGCATGGATTCATAGGGAGGCCTAGCTTTTAGATAAAGTTTCTTAGACCAGCAAGCAGTAATACCAAAGAACAGCTTTTGTGAACTTTTCATAATGGATTTTGGCTTACATCCTCTTGAATTAAGAATTTGGAAAATTATTTCCTTAAATTTTGTTCATGGTCAGTGCCGTTATTTTGTCTTAATTCAGTGTGTCTTTCTCTTGCAGGAGTCAGAGGCTTTTCTCTCAAACCTCGTGGTTAACAAGACCATCTTTGCAAAAGTAGACAGGTTGGCAGGAATCATCAACTTCCAGAGACCCAAGGATCCAAATAATTTATTAAATGACTGGTCTCAGAAACTGAACTCATTGATGTCACTAGTTAACAAAACTACACATCTCATAGCCAAAGAGGAGATGATCCATAATCTACAATAAGGACCTTCGTGTCCTTGATGCTTTTAGAAAAGAGTGAAAATTGAATGTCATTAAAAAAAAGACTATTATCGTGGTGTATATGTTGGGTTTTTTCTTCTATTCTCAGTTCTTTTGCCTAAAAAATTTAAAAGATAGTGAATATGTGTTTGTTTGAAGCCCTTTTTGACCTTAAGTTCCCTTATTTCATTCATTGTTTAACTTGAGTTGGAAGTTGTGCAAAAATATACCATTTTTATTCTCTGACTTGCAAAGTTATGACTTACCCAAATACGTTTTTCTACCATTTGACACTTTTTTAAAGCTATTATTTGTTTTCATTCAGCTAACAACCATAATTCTAATAAAAGCAACATGTGCACGTTTTACTTTCTAGGGTTGTTACCTCTGTTTCTGAACATTTCACTGGGGTGGTAAGCGTGACGAGTGTTTTTTAACATAAATACCATTGTAAAGCCTTCAGTAACTGCGTGGAATAAAAAGCAACATCAGAACAAGCCTGTTGGGCATAGAGCGCTGATTTGAGAAGGATCTGTGGTTCAGCAGTGTGCTGGGTGTGTGTGTGTAAATGCTTTCCCCAACTTGCTGATTTGAGAAGGAGCTGTGGTTCAGCAGTGTGCTGGGGTGTGTGTGTGTGTGTAAATGCTTTCCCCAACTTGCTGATTTGAGAAGGAGCTGTGGTTCAGCAGTGTGCTGGGGGGTGTGTGTGTGTGTGTGTGTGTGTGTGTGTGTGTGTGTGTGTGTGTGTGTGTGTGTGTAAATTTCCCCGACTTGCTGATTTGAGAAGGAGCTGTGGTTCGGCAGTGTGCTGGGGGTGTGTGTGTAAATGCTTTCCCTGACTTGACCAGTTAGTTCTTTAATAACAAAACCAGTTAGCATCATCCTGGAATAGGCTATTGAATGTTAAACGCCTTCTCCATGGCTAATGACCTTTTTTTAGTCTTAGCTGCTTTACCGGGTTTTTAATTGATTTGGGCTCTTTTATGTTTTCTTCTCTCTTATTGGCATAAATTTAGCACACAGTCATTTTTATAACGCTTCTGAATGTAAGCTTTAAAAGAAGCAAGCTTACGAAGTATTCATTTTTGTGCTACCAAAAATAATTCATTAATATAGGCATTAATTTGTGGGTTTATTAATTAGATTTTTTTTTATTGTTGTCTTTTTATTTTTTAAATTGTGTGTACCATCGAATTGGATCTGACTGGTACAGGAGGCTATTGTTCTCCTCCTTCAGCAGAGCATCTGGTGGATTTGAACCGCGCACCTCTGGGATTACAGTGCAATTTCCTGCCACTAGGCCACCAGAGCTCGCCTATTAATTAGATTTTTAATACTCTAAACCTAATCTCTCTAGATTAGAACTTTAACTTTCTATAATTCCATTATGTAAAGGCTAGACAACTGTTTTGTTTTTTAAGCATCTTGGTTATTTTTAGTGAAATAAAAACAACCTTTTTGGTGGGGGACAAGTGAAGAGAATGTCAGAAGGCAGCTGGGTATGAGTGCCTAGCAGCTCAAGCTCGAAACCCCAGAAGTGGTCAGAGAAGGACCTGTTGGAGGGAGAAAGCCCTCAGCCTGGGAACTTGGAAGCAGCTGGTGCAGCAGAGGACTTATATTGATGGGGCACTGGAGCGACCAGCCTACCTTTGGTCAGTCGATTGGTATGAGTGGGTCATTGGGTGATCTCCACTTGCAGTGGCTTGGCATGATTAATTAACAATCTTCTTGGGAGGCATTAAATTAAGGAATAACAAGGGGACCCAAGAGAAGGCTGTTCAGTTAGATTCTGAATCACAGGAAATAGTCTTTATCTGGTACAACCATAATTTCTTTTTCTGGAACGAATTCAGAGGAAAGGGAGGTTATTCTCGGGGTCAATTACACCTTTCTCGATGCTTTCAAGATGAAGTTGTGCCTGAGGTTGGCTATTGTGTGGTCATGGAATTGTCCATGGTGCCTTTGATGGATATGTCTTCTGTGTTCACCACAATGATTTGAGGCTCGCCCTTCTATCTCTGCAGCTGCTTCAAGGTCTCTTCTTCCGCCATCTCTGACTGTATGAATAGGTCCACCACGCTAGCACTGAGCCCAGCCTCAGAGTTTTGGATAACTTGTTTGGGTTTTTGTGGGGTTTTTTTTATTATTGTGTGTGTGTGTGCCATCAAATCAGATCTGATAGGTACAGGAGGAGATTGCCTCTCCTCCAGCAGAGAATCTGGTGGATTCGAACCTCGTACTTCTGGGATTGCAGTACAGCTTCTTGCCACTAGGCTACCTGAGCTCCCTTGCATAACCTGTTTTTAAGATGACCAGAAAAACTACATCAGCCCGCCCTCATAGCAGATGATACTGTATTTTTTTATTTTATGAAATTAAAAATTCTGTCCAAAGAAATACTTGATATCAGCTAAGACAAGCAAATTTTGCAAACATTTTAAAATTTTTATTTCCAAGAAAATAAAAAATGAAACTGTGTTAGAAGGTTATTTAAAATGATTGTTGAACCAAGAAAGTGTGAGGTCCAGTTTTATAATGTTTGATGAAGGGGAGAGGAACCAAGTTAGTATTTTAGAAACTTATTTAGAAACACCATTTCTCAGAATTCATTTTCCATATAATAATCACTAAATTGTCTGACTTAATTATCCTAGGGCTAGAGACAATTGTGGGACTTTGTTAATACTTATGTTCTGAGTCATTGTGGATGATGATACATATTAATAATCTAATTTTATTATTTGGGAACAGTGCACTGGCCAGATTAATAACATTAACATCTGCTATCACTTACTTTTTTCAAAGAACTAAACAAAAATATGGCAAATCCTGAAACATCAAAAGTTCACCCTAACAGTAAGAATATGGTTTTCATTTTCTTTGGAATGAATTTGTTGTTTGTAATTAGTAAACCATGTTGGAGCAAATTTGATCTGGCTTTTTTTAAAAAAAAAATCTTTTAATTGAGATTTTAACAAAAACTTATAGAGAACTTCAATTTCCATTCATTTACTATGGCACATTTTTCCTCCCTACAACCCCACCCCCAAGTTCACTTTTCTCTTTGAAAAAAATATTCATTGTTGCACAATTTTCTCTCCCCTTCCCCAAATCTAGCTTCTTGTTACCTTCATCTTGATGAGTACTTGGTCTGTTTGGTTTTGCTAAACTTCAGCTGTTCAGCTGAATAGCCTGCTATTTGGTCTTTTCCCACTTTGACTATCAGACAGTGTTGTATACATTCCAATTTGGTGCCATTTGTAATTCTGTTCCAGTGCCTTAATCTCACTGGATTTTATTAGTAGTTAATATATTTCTTGTTTTATTTCTGTCACATTACTCAAGCAAACTAGGAGTGTTACCAACTCTTTACTTTTGTTTTTTTAATCTATGAAGAGGGGAGAAACCACCAGTAAAATTAAGTATTTGCATTGTCAGAACTTAAATTAATCCCGTCTTCCATTTCAGACTTGAAGCTGGCTTTTATGGACAGAATAGGACCACTTTGTTTTAAATACAGAGAAGAAAATGCTTGATTCATTATTCTAACGGGATGAACCTTTGTTATGAGCATATAATGCCTTTACTTAGCCTTTTATAATTTGTTTTTATTTTAGAAGTCAATTTTTGTGATTAACCTCAATTTCCCCATGCTTTTTATTAAAACATTGGAAAACTGTTTTCTTTAAAATTAAAGAGTTCCCGCCTTTTGTTAAGTATTTAAGGTATGATGGCACATATTTTAAATTATTTTTAAACTCTTGGACCAATAAAACACTAATTTGTAAGCGTTTAAGAAAACATTGAAAATAAACTCATACTTCTAAAGGTCACTCCTTTTTTTCAGTGTTCTTACTGATTAAAACAAAAAGCTATAGAAAATACGCATTTCTATCTCCAAAATTCACTTGTCATTTCTTCACTTGCTTTTAAGCAATGGGAAAACATTGAAGCATGTCTGGTTCCAAAGCCAGCTGGTAACTTTTCCCCCTAAAATTCCAGCCTCAGTTTGGTGACTCTGGTACTTAAACCTTAACTGCCCTGGGCAGTGATTCCAAACTGCACATCAGAATCACATCTCCTGCTGACTGAGGACTGCAGATTGCCTGGCCAGCTCCTGGAGTTTCTGGTTCAGTAGATCAGGGTGGGGCCAGAGAGTTTTCAATTGTAAGAAGTGCTCTGGTGATGTGACGTTGCTGGTCCACAGACTGCATATATGCAGTTTCTAGAAAAGAGCTACGTTGTGTTTAAAAAGAACGTTTTTGTGAGAAAAGAAGGGGAAGGGAATGAATTTAGGCATCCGTACATTAAGATTTGTGCTTCCCCAAATCCAAAACCAAACCCAAACCCACTGCCTTTGAGTCAATGTCAACAGAATCCCCGGGACAAGGTAGAAACTGCCCGGTGGGGTTTCCCAGGCTGTAAATCTTTAAAGATGCAGGCTGCCTCATCTCCTCTTTCTGGATTCAAACTGCAGACCTTTCAGTTAGCAGCCCCACATTTAAATCTGCAACGGTATGTGTATCCAGTGTCTGCTTATTTCCTGGTTTGAAAGTCCTGAAATGTAGAGAACTAGTCTCACTTTCTGAGTGAATGTTTTTAAAATCCCTAACTTGGAACATATTGAAAGAACTAAATGATATTTCTTTGTTTGAAGAACGCTTGAATTCCATTACCTTGCTGGTTCTCTTTGTCTCTATAATATAGATTGGGGCTCATGTTTCTCTTTGTTAATGTTCTATTTTAGGAACTTGTGAATGCTTATTGAACCGATAACTATTCTAACTTCTTGGTTATCAAACCTCTGTACAATTGTTTTGGATCCCCACATCAAACTCATTTGTTTCCTGACGACAGGTCCACCCTAGAGCACGTACACATTTTAAAGTTTCTAAAATAGTTCTTCACTTTCCCAAGTGTCTAACAGCCTTCGTTTCTAAGATTCAGCTTGCCTTTGTTCTTCCACTCACCATCCCTTTGAGCACTTCTGGCTTCATTAGCCAAAGATCTTGCCACTTCCTTCCACCCATTAGTGGAAACTAGCCTTCCACCTGAAAGGTCCGACCCACTGCGTCATCCAGAAGCAACACTAAGCCGAGTGTATGGCAGATGAGCTTTATTTAGAATGTATGCCTTGGTGAAAATGGGCTGAAACTTAACACTGCATCAGCCTTGAACAAAGAGAGGAGTGGGGTATTTAGTCATTCACAGCAATTTCCAGGGCCTTGAGTCATTTTCCATTTCCCCACCAAACCTGATCTTAACTACATCCTGAGTGAATTCAAATGTCAACTATGTAGTAACCAGGTGATTTACTATTTCTTGGAACAGACTTGCACAAAGTCTCCTCTTTGGGTAAAGCCAGTAAGTCAGCAGGATGGAGTCACTTTGGTTTCAACCTTATATTTATTCCCACCATTAGCGAAGAGGAGCAGAGATCTTCGAAAACCTGCTCCTGGGAGTGAAGCCCGGGGAAGGATCTTATGTTGAAGGAGACTCATTGTAATAGGTTGATGTTGAAAACCTGTTAACAGGAACTGTCCCATGGTCCAGTTTGTTAAGGCTTCATTGCTTCTACAAAGATAATTACTGGTTTCTTCAGATGTGTTGAATGGGATTGCCAGTCCCTGGGCTCCGATAATCTTCAGCAGTGGCAAATCCAACCGTGTGGCAGGGAGTAAGCCGCTGATAAGGAAGAGACTGAAAACTTAGTATGCGTAGTAAGCTTGTAAGTCGGACTTCCAATGCAGCCCTCCACTCTCTGGCCATGGCTTAGTTGGGGGTCATGGGGAGGGGTGCCATCTAGCCCAGTGTCCCTCCTGTCTGGACTTGGAGCAAACACCAGGAGCGGACCAGCTGGGCCATTCTGCTGGCTGAGCGGCTGCTCTAGCCAGCCATTTAGCCTGGTTGGTAGGGTTGTTGTTGTTGATTGCCTTTGAGTCGAGGACTCATAGCGACCCTATGAATGAAAGGCCTGAAGCCCCCCTATAACTATCGACATTTATCAAAGTTCATAGAGTTTCAGAGGCATGTTATTTAGGAAGTGGATGCCTTGCCACCCCTGATTGCTTGGGGCAAGCTTTTGGTATTTAGGTTGGTCCTGAAGAGATTTTGTTTAGAAAAGACCTCCTCTCTTTTATTGAGGACCGTAAAGGCTAGCTAGGTTCCAGGGGATCTTGTGGCGTTTGAAGGCCATTTTCAAATTTTTGGAGTTTTTCCAAATATGTGCAGATCGTAAAAGGAAATGCGTACTAAGGAATAATAATATAATACCAACCTTCGGGGCTAGTAGGCTGATAGGATCAATATACTCCTTGTAAGCCCACCAGTAAGGCAAGGGAGAAAAAGAACAGGGTTTTCATTTTTATCTTGTGTAACCTTCTTGTGTAACTTTAGTTTTCCAGCTCTAGGTGAGGCTTTTTTTTTTTTTTTTAAATTTTGTGTGCGTGTACCGTCAAATCAGATCTGACTGGTACAGGAGGATATTGCACCTCCTTCTCCGGCATAGCATCTGGTGGATTCGAACCGTGCTCCTCTGGATAGGTGAGGCCTTTTTAAGGCCAGCGATAAGACTGATTAGTAGTTGGTCTCCCTGTTGGCTTCCCTGAGCTCCTCAGTTAGGATCTTTCTTTTCTGGGAACCCCCAGGCACCTTCAAGGTGGGCAGGATTTCATCTGCATGAGCCAGTGCCTGGATCCACACTTGTTCGTTTTCCTCAGGGGACAGTGAGGCAAGGGTGAAACAAATGGCATGCCAAGTTAATGCATAAAATTACATTTAATACTCAGATTCTTTAGTGTAGGTGATGAGATTAGATGAAAAGCCCTGCTAGGCTCTGATGAATAACAGAGGTCAGAGAGAGAGAGAGGTACATGCACACATATCATTCCCTCTGTTCCAGCGACCTAAGAGGAAGCATGGAGCTGGAGAGGTGGTCAGAGAGACTGTGTGTGGCCTGGTGACAGAGCAGGTGTGGCTTCTGGGCCTGTTTTTTGAGCAGAGTTTTAATAAAGACTTGGTTGGGTTCAGGGTGGAGAGGGAGTCCATGAGTGATTTCCACACAAGGGGGTGTCTATAGACAGTGAAGACTTCATGGATATGGGATTGAATGGAGGAACAGGATTTGGAAGGGGAACAGGAAGTGTATAGCGTGGGCTGTGTCCTGAGTGCAAACAAGACTTGAACATAGGAGTGTTCTGCCCACTTATGAGACCTCTGACCGAAATTACCTAGATCGGTAAGTATGCCATGGTTATCCTTAGGTGGCCATTGGAAGTCTAACCAATTTACATTGAGGCCAATCTGTATTTGAGAAGAAAATCCACTTACAGGGCTTGATAATGCTGTTTAGGTGTAACTGTTCTTGTGCACCATCAGATCGGATCCAACTGGCACAAGAGATTGTCCCTCCTTCTCCAGTGAAGCATCTGGTGGATTTGAACTGTGCATCTTCGGGATTGCAACGCAGCTTCTTGCCACTAGGCCACCAAAGCTCCCTCTAGGTGTAACCTTTTTAAGGTTTTTTTGGGAATCCCAGTGGGGTAGATGAACCAACAGATTGTTGGTCATCCATGATTGTAAGGAGGGACAGGTCCTTGGAGAGGGACATCATGCTTGGGAGGGTGGAGGAACAGCGCAGGAGGGGAAGACCCTCTATGAGATGGATTGATTCGGTGACTAGGGTAATCGGAATGGATGTGTCAGAGGCAGTGCGATTGGCTCAGGACAGAGCAGAGTTTAGGGCTGTTGTACAAGGGTCGCTATGAGTCACAAGCAACTCGACGTCATATAACAACAACAACAACAAAGCCAACTATTTGGAGAAGGTTAAAGAGTCCAATTAGAAAGGCATCCCCTTCAGCTTCTCACTCTTGCAAGAGAAAGCGCCAAGTCCCTGCATAAAAACTGGGGTAGGAGTCCTGGAGGAACAGACCTCCTCAGAATGGAAGGACTCATTCCTCAGAATGATGGCTGACAACTGCAGCTGCGTCTGCCCTCCCGCCACTGGATGACTGACTGACTGCAGCTGAAGAGAACTGTCTCCTGTCCAATGACTAGTTAATACAAGGAGAAAGGTCCCGAGCAGTTTGCCACAATTTGAGACAACTGGGAAGAACCATCCAAGCTCCACAGAATTCCCCTATTAAGTTTGAGGTCAGTTGCTGCATTAACTTGCCCACAGGTGTTGCTCTCCCAGCAAGCTACCATAAACGTCAGTGTGTACGTATTGCTCTTGATTTGCTTCTGGAAAACTGGACCTTTGAGCAGGTAGTGCTGTGAGTGGTTTGAGAAAGCCAGCTCTGTCTCCGGATTATTCGGTGGGATTACTGGACAGCAAATTGAAAATGACGACCCCATCACTGGTAAGAAAGCAGGTATACCCCACTGGCGTGGGGTAGAAATGTCTTTGGTAAAACTTGTTAGCACTATTAATTACTTGACAATTTTGCTCTGTTGTCTCTTTATCATGGTGTTGTATATTGGTCCAGAAATGTTATTTTTGTATGTTGAGGTATAATTTATACTGGTATAATCCATACCTGGGTTAGAATTTGGAGATCTGAAAGCTCCGCTTCTCTCTCCTCCCTGATTCCCAAAAAAACTCTCACCAATGAGCATAGGCCAAATGAGCCCGGGAAGGATATCAAGAAAATCATCCACGAAGAATGCAAAAGGTCATTACAAAGGCTGAAAATAAAAAAGACCAAGATGGATGTCAGATGAGACTCTGAATATTGCATTAGAGTGCCAAGAAGCCAAAGCTAAAGGAAGAAACCAAGAGATCAAAGAGCTAAACAGAATTTCAAAAGGCAGCCCGGGACGACAAAGCAAGATACTATAATGAAATGTGCAGAGAGCTGGAGTCAGAAAATTAAAAGGGCCGAACTCGTTCAGCGTTTCTTAAGCTGAAGGAGCTGAAAAATACATTCAAGCCACAGGTGGCAATACTTAAGGATACTTTGGGTAGAATGTTAAATGATCCAGGAAGTATCAAGAGAAGATGGAAGGAATATACAGAGTCACTGTATCAGAAGGAATTGGCTGACACTGAAGAATTTAATGAAATGACATATGAGCAAGAGCCTATGGTGATGAAGGAGGAAGTTCAAATTGCTCTGAAGGAACTGGCAAAAAACAAGGCTCCAGGAGTTGACGGCATACCAATTGACATATTTCAACAAACCGACACTGCCCTGGATGTGCTCACTAAGTTGTGCCAAGAAATCTGGAGAACAACCAGCTGGCCGACTGACTGGAAAAGATCGATATTTGTTCCCATTCCAAAGAAAGGTGACCCAACAGAGTGCGGAAATTATCGAACAATATCATTAATATCACATGCAAGCAAGATTCTCCTGAAAATTATCCAAAAACGTTTGGAACAGTATGTCAACAGAGAACTGCCAGATGTACAGGCTGATTTAGAAGAGGTCATGGTACTAGGCCTGGAAGCAGGAGCGGCATCCACTTCCGAAATGGCTTGCCTCCAGAAACTCTATGTACGAACAGTGCTCAGGCCATTCGTTCATAGGTTCACTATGAGTCGTCTACGACTCAACGGCACCAAACAACAGTGGTACTAGGGATATTATAGCTAATGTTAGATGGATCTTGGCAGAAAGCAAAAAATACCAGAAGAATGTCTATCTGTGCTTCATTGACTATGCAAAGGCTTTTGACTGTGTGGATCACAACAATCTGTGGCTGACTCTAAGAAGAATGGGAATCCCAGAACATTTGATTGTGCTAATGCGAAACCTATGCTTGGACCAAGAGGCAGTCCTCAGAACAGAGCAAGGAGACACTACATGGTTCAAAATCAAGAAGGGGGTCCGTCAGGGATGTATTCTGTCTCCATACCTTTTCAATCTGTATGCAGAACAGATCATCCGAGACGCAGGAATGGGGCATCAGGATTGGTGGAAGGGTCATCAACAACCTGCGTTATGCAGATGACACAACCCTGCTTGCTGAAACTGAGGAGGACCTGAAGCACTTGCTGCAGATGGTCAAGAACTGCAGCCTTCTATATGGATTGAAGCTCAACATCAAGAAAACAAAGATCCTCACCACTGGGCCAATTGGCAGCATCAGTATGGATGATGAAGAGATTGAGATAGTTAACAGTTTTAGTTTGCTTGGCTCCACAGTCAACACTCTTGGTAACAGCAGCCAGGAAATCAAGAGACAAATTGCATTGGGAAAGTCAGCTGTGAGGGACCTCTCAAGAGTACTGAAGAGCAACGATGTCAGGCTGGAGACAAAGGTGCGCCTGATCCGGGCTATAGTTTTCTCAATTACATGCTATGCATCAGAGAGTTGGACAGTGAATAGGGATGATAGAAGGAGAATTGATGCCTTTGAGTTGTGGTGCTGGAGAAGAGTGTTGACTATACCATGGACTGCTAGGAGAACAGGTTTGTCCTGGAGAAGGTGAAGCTGGACTGCTTCTTGGAGTCAAGGATTCTGAAATTTCGTCTGACATACTTTAGGCATGTTGCAAGGAGGGACTGGTTCTTGGAGAGGGACCATGTTTGGCAGAGTGGAGGACGGTGAAGGAGAGGAAGACCTTCGATGAGATGGATCGATTCTATGACTGGAGTGGTGGGAATAAGTGCGTTTGAGATGGCTAGGTTGGCACAGGATAGAACAGCATTTAGAGCTCTTGTACGGGTCGCTATGACTCACAAACGAGAGTCGATGGCTCGTAACAACAACAACAACAACCACATCATCCATACAAGGTTATAATCTGATTTTCCACTAAGTCCTCTCAATTTGGGTGAGGATGAACTAAGGTGACCTGTGGACAGGATTACAAAGGCCTTTGAGAATTACCTTGGAACTGTTCTTTAAAAGGATAATGGCATTAAATGGCTGTTGCTGGGGGCAAATAACAGTTTGAAGAAAGATAAAGCCTGAGGGTGATTAATCATCAATTGATGGCTAATTGAAAGCCAGAGCCCCCACCCTCCCTCCTCCCGGGCAGCCTCTAAAGAGACTCATCTGCAGTTGTTACTAGGTGCCATTGATAATAGGATGGGAACCTTGCTCTGTCCTACCCCACTGTCATCTCCCCGATACACTGGAGCCCACTGTTGGAGTCAGTGTCTAAATGCGTCTTGTTGGAGGTTTTCTCTCTTTCTCTCACTTTCCATCAGTCCCAGTATGATGTCCTTTTCCTAGGACTGCAGGAGGAGAGCATAACAAACTTGTCAATCACCACAGGACAGTTATGCTAATATCAGGACCCTGACAAGATTTAAAAAGAAGGATTTTTCAGATAAGGTGTTAGATATAAAAAATAGCTCGAGGGAGAGAAATAAATTGGTCCCAAGAAAGGAACAGGCCTTTATTGCAAGGCCTTTATTTTGAGGTCTGAGAGGGACGCCAAGTGACCCAGCCGCATAGCATGCAGACAGGATCCAAATGGCGCTCGGGCAGTTTGGGGGGGGGTCCTTTTTTTAGGGGTCCTGGGAAGGACTAAGATGGTACTTCTCAGAATTTGGCCTGTTAATTAAGTTAGGTTTTAGCTTTGTTTGTTTGTTTGTTTTTTAAGCTCAGACTCTTCTCAGGATCCATTGTCTGGTCTGATCTTTGATGTGACCAGCTCATGTGTTAACAAGTTTCTCAGTAAGTGATCAAGCTTGGGGGTGTGGGGCAACTGTCATATTCTTCCTTCATAAGGGATGAAGACATCTAAGGTAATGTAAGAATCTTGAAATCCTACATTCCCTTGAACTCTCTCACACTATAACAGTGACCTGCTTGATCTTCCATGCTACCCCAACCCCTTTTCTAGGAACAATGCAGAAGATTCGACCTTGCAAATCAACATGAGCACAACTCTGGATCTCTCTCCCCTTCCCCTTCTCACCAGCAGACCAGGTTCCGGTGTTAAGTTACAAGGTAGCCTGACAGGAGAAATGCACTTGGGGACAAAACAGACCCAGCAAAGTATTATTTATGAGATTGGGTCCTCTGGTTGCTGGATCCAGGGGATTCTTGTGGGGTAACCTCAAGTGAGGTCTGACTGTTGCAGGGGAACAAAAACCAAAAGCCACTGTCACACCTGGCTGCATGGTTTACTCTAAAACACACCTCAGCGGCCCCGGGTGAAAGGGACAAAATTGTTCTTGCCGTGTCTGCCGTCTGCCATGCAGAAGTCATTGCTGTAGTCACTGCCGCGTCAGTCCATCTCCTCGAGGCTCTTCCTCTCCATTGCGCATGCTCCACTTTTCCGAGCATGAAGTCATTTTCCCAACAACATGTCCAAGGAATGTGAGATAAAGTCTCACCATTGCTTCTGTGGATCCCTGTGCCGTCACTTCTTCCAAGCTATTTCTTCTGGCACTCTATGATATTCTTTGCCAAACCATTATTCAAAGTCATTGGTCTGTGTTTATTCATTGTCCAACTTTCGCATGCAGGTGAAGCACCTGAAAATAGCAGGCTTGGGAGAGGCACACCTTAATCTTTAAAGTGACTTTCTTGCTTTTTAACACTCTAAAGAGATCGTTGTAGGGGGGAGGGATGGGCAGGGAGAAAAATGCAACAACGAATGAATGGAAATCCAAAATCTCTGTAAACGTTCATTAAAATTAATAAAGAGAGAGAGAGCGCATTGGCAGCAGATTTACCATAAGGTGTTTGTATTCTTAACTGCTACCTCCCTGGGTATTAACTGTGGATCCAAGGAAAAGGAAATTATTAACAACTTGTGTCTCTTCTCTGTTTATCATGTTGATTGGTCCCATTGTGAGGGGTGGTTGGTTTTATGGTTCCCCCTCCCCTTTTGTTGTGGTGTAATCCATCCTGAAGTTTTTGGTCTTCCATCAAGTCATCTAAATTTGAACAAGGAAGAATTTACCCACAAAGAGAACTCTCCCAAGATAAAGTTAGCACCCTAGCAAGGATCCAGAAAGGTGGCTTTGAGACATTTAGAAGAAGCAGTGACTGACACTAAATAGAAATGCTAGAATTGCACAGTGATGGGCAGAAGAATAAAAATGAAAAGACTCAGGGAAGTGGCATTGCTAGAGTGAATGTAAGGGGTCGGGGTTGGGGGGGAAGAGCCAGAAACTCCATCGGATGGGATGGCTGGAAACACTCTGGTGAGAGGTGCCTCTGAAGCACCCAGAATCTGGCCTCTAGACCAGGAGAAGATTCAGTTACAGAACTGGGCTCCCTGGTTGCAACCACAGTGGCTGCATCCCAAAGTAATAGGGAAAAGGACATTTAACTACCAGAACACACAAAACCTCACAGCTAAAAAAAAAAAAAACAAACCAAAAAACAACAACAGCAAAATAAAACTCACAGCTGACCCTACATCCCACGGGAGGAGAGTCCCTGTCTTCCTCATGCAGAGTAGCTAGTGGATTCCAACTACCTGCCTTTAGAATGGCAGTGCAACTCCTTACCCACTAGACCACCGGAAACCAAGCAGGTGCGATAATCATGACGAGTGGCAAGATCAGAATGGCACCAAAAAGGACTTGATCCAGGAAGCTGTGGAGAGTTTTAATAAGCCATGACTTCTCTAGATAGATGAGCAGTCATTGAAGTGTTGCCCTACACCTCAATGCAGGAACTCTGGTGGAGTTAGTCTCAAGAGAGTTGCACTTCTAACCAAAAGACTGTTTGTCTCCAGCAGTTCAAATCCACGAGCACTCTTTGGGAGAAAGAAGAGCTGTCTCCTCCCATTACGATTTACAGCCTTGGCAACTCAATGGATGATCACTGAGAATCAGAACCCACCCAACAGCAAGGAGATTGAGGGCTTTACGCAACCAGAAAAAAATGTGTCCTGATAGGTATGATGCCTTGCCCCATTTTTGGACCTGCGTGACCTTTTCAAATCCTGACTGAGGAAAAAACTTAATCCCTGGAGGAAGAGTCCCATAATAATATTGCAGCAAACCTAAGACAATAATGATTCTCCTCGTTGTTCCTCAAAGGGACCTAGCACCATTTACTTCGGTAAGCACATCCTGGGCAAACATTCAAAAGACTTTGGACACCACCCCTATGTTGATATTGATACGCTGGGGACCAAAGCACCATTATGGTCCCCTTACTTAGGAGTGGAGAACGGGAATGCCAGGTGGTAAGTGGAACTCAAAGCGTGTCAGTGGACCCAGGGTCATTTCCCAATCCCTAGATAGATATAGATCCCTGAAACGGACCTACAAGGAACTGGCAAAACTTGCACATTCGAATGTTCTTTGACTTGTACCATAGAAACAATGACGGAGAATGCTGCTGTTTACCAATAATTTAAAAATCTCCCTCTAATCATAAAGGCAAATTCCAAACTAACTGCTCCCGGGTCCCGTCTGTCAAGGAGGCCAGGAGCTACTGAGATCGACGGTACTTGTAATCAGTCAGGAGATCAGGTCCCAGCCTCGAAGACTGTGACTCACATGCATAAAGCCGTTCTACTTCAATAAGGCAAATCCTTGTCTTCACAATAGGTGGTCTTGTGTCTGAAATCCATTAAGGACACTGAACTAAAACATCTAAAACACATTTGACATCACTGGGGACAAAGGAAAAGAGGATTATTGAATATGAGTAATAAAAATAGCTAAATAAACACACATGATTTATACTTCCACAAAGAAACATCTGGGCTACGTTTACAGACATTTCATGTAAGCCATAGAAATCATTTCTCCAGAGGGTTTAAGGACAGAGAAGGAAGGCGTCCCGGGGACACCTTTTCAGCACACATACAATCTTATCTTTACTCAATATACAATGTATATCAACCTTTGAAATAATTAATGTTTCTAAGTTTAGGACCCTGTTCAATGTGATGTCATAATTTAAACTTCAAATATTTCTTTGAACCAGAAAGAATGACATTTAAGCATTTTGAAAAAGATAAGAATGCTTTGTCTTTTCTTTTTCATGATGTTTAAATGTCATTTGCAAGGGTATGCCCTCGGAAGATTAAAGCAATATGATAGGCTCATTTTACTTGGTGGTGGTTTTAGCATTAAAATCATTGAGGTTTTTTCTTGGTTTTGGGGTGGGTTTTTGTCTGGGGTTTTTTGTTTGTTTGTTTGTTTGTTTGTTTGTTTTTAGGATTTAACAAATTGGGTAACTTTGAAAGAGCTAGCTCACCTTCAGGGAAGAGCAAAGCTAATGACCTGAAGGGACAAGATGTTTCTTAAAATGCACATCGTGTCTGCCTACTGCTGAATGCACCACGTAGCACCTCCCTGCAGAATACTAAACAGCTGTTCCTCATGCTCCTGCATTGATTTCCGTTGTATCATGTAGCATGCAGTGCAGGCATTTTATGCAAAGTGCCCCCACTTAATGGAAATTCTCTGTTAAACCACATTCCTCTCACCTTTTAGATGCAGTAAGAAGGGGGAGAAAAATCCAACAACTAAAAAGAGGACAATGTGATTCTGCTCTTCCGTCAGTACTTCTGCTCAGTAAGCTTCAGAAATAAAAGCCTCTCTCTAAAGTTTAGATTAAAACAGCAACATATTGGAAACCAGAACAGATAAACAGGTAAATAATGGTTCCAATGATAAAATCTGACTGTAAGAAGGTAAACTTCTTGAAGGTAAGTTTAAAAAAAGAATTTTTTTAAATTGCTTTACTGTGGTAAAAATATACACATAAAAAACCCATCACACACACAAAAAACCCCCATCACCAATTCTGTATTCTTGATAGGTGCAATTTAGTTTGCAACTAATTACTTCACATCCCAAATCATCGTATGTGGCATTTAACGATAACATTTTTTGAAGGTAATTCAGCTATATTTAGGATATATAAAAAAAAAAAGTCTAGTAACCAAGGAGAGAACCACAAAAGCTAGAGAAATGACAGTCACAGGAACAGGCTTCGGGGGTGTGTTCAGGAGACAGAACCTTAACAAATTGAATGCAAGTGTTCTGGCCTATTAGGCAAGAAACACCATGAAAATGTGTGCAAAATTTACAGGCAAAATTCTGTGATCCTCTCACTGGGAACATCTCTGTCATGAAACTGAGAGAGCCTGGAAAAATAGCCCCAAGCCACAAATATTGCATGATTCTATTGACATGTATAGGCAACTGTTTAGAGACCCAAGAGTTCCTGGGTGGTGCAGACAGTGAATGTACTCTGACTGCTAACTGAAAGGGTGGAGTTTTGAGTCCACCCCCCAAGCATCTCAGAAGAAAGTCCTGGCAAGCTCTGTAAAACAAACAAAAACAGCCATTGTAAGCCCTGGGGCACACAACTGCATTATGACACATACAGGGTCACTTTGAGTCAGCACAGACTTGGCAGCAACTGCAGTGGGGGGGGGCACCTTATAGAAACCAGTGGTTAACATGAATGGAGAGGAGGAGGGGACCAGGACTGAGAGATGCCCCTTGGGGGGCACTGAGTTTTTGTCACTGCTGATGGAATATTTTGGAAGTGAATACAGTCTCTTAAGAGAAGGTGGGTTGATCGTGTTTTCCTGAATGACAATCTTTAGGACTCAAACCACATTCATTCTGGTGTGATGGACAGTGTTGCAAGTGTCCACCAATTTTTCATACGGTGGTGATTTGCATGTGGTGCTGCCACAAGCTATGTCATGGGTTCTTCAAATACTGGCGGGGTCACCCAGGGAGGGACGGTCCCAGCAGACCTTCCAGACCAAGACAGACTCAGAAGAAAGGTCTCAATGTCTACTTTCAAAAATTAGCCACTGTGAGACACTCCTGTGCGTCATGACAGTCATTGGGCACCCCCCCCCCCTTGCCCTGGACATGGCATTTGGAGAGATCAAATCACTAGAGGAGGATGTCATACTGGGGGATGTAGAGAGCCCCTAAGGGCAAGGGAGGTCCTCAGTCAATGGCACGAGTGGTCATAGAGATGAACTACGATGTGTGGGGTGCGGGCAGTTGTCAGGAAGACGAGGGGTCTGGCACACGAGGATCATCAGTAACACTAACAAGCTCCTCAGTGCGTGTCTACCCTGAGAAGGGTCTGCTCCTCTGGGTTGGAATCACAGAGTTTCTGTGCCTTTAAGTCTAGAGGTTAAATTTGGCCTGTGGACAACCCACCAAGGGACAATGTAATGTGGTGAATTCTTTCTTGATAGGTTTTTGGCTTCCTCCCAACCACAGACACTCCCTCAGCAGTGCTGGATCTATGTGTTCAAGAGTAAAACAAACCTCTTTCTTATTCTGAACTTAGACAACTTCACTTGGACCTTGGATCATTTTTTTTGGGATGTTGAAATGTGTTCTATTTTTGAGGTACGCTATATGGTTGAAGCAAATTTGCTAGACTCCAATTCGGATCACATATGTAAGGACATACTCACACAAATGGCTCACTAGTTGAAGGCGTTCATGTAAATTCAGTGGTCAGGCAGGAAGTTGGATGGGATGCAAATGAATAGAAAGCCTTTGTGTCTTTGTGAGGAAGTCATGTTCCTTCCTAGGAGATAACTGTCACTGATTTCCTTCCTGGTTTTTGAGTTCCCATGCCATGAATGTTTATGGCAGGACTGTATGTTGAGGAAAACACTGGCTGATCCTGCATTCTCGTTTTTCTTTATGGGAAAAGGATTTCTAATGTGGATTAGAACTCCCTATCATTGCTAGAAGTTAAGCCACAGCTTGGCAGTATTGTATTAAATGCTGTTATGTGTATGCAGATGTAAGGTACATGCTGAAATGTGTATGTTGATAAATTACTCGCTTCTCCTATAAACAGAGACATCCAACCAAATTTGCGGCTTCTGCCTATGTCTTCACGTGACTGTGACTGTCTTCCTTCTGTGTGTGTTGCCTTGTCTCTTCTCCTCCTTTCTAAGGACAGCACTCATTGCATTTGGACTCACCCTATTCCAGTGTGACTTCGTGTTCATTTCAAACAAGGGCACACTCCCAGGATCCGAGGGCCAGGATGCCTACAACTAAGGATCTAGAAAGAAAGGCCTGGCTCAGCATCTACGTGCTACCTGCTTCTCTCCCTCCCTGGAGAACATTACCCTCGATCTTGACAGAGTTGGCTCTTGCTGGCCTTTTCCTTGTCACTTAGTACAAATATCACTTCTTTCTTCTCTTTTAAAAATTCATTACATTTTAACTTTTAACTGTGATTTGAGTGAAAATTTACAGAGCAAATTGGCTTTTCATTCAATATTTCATACACGTTTTGTTTCGTGACAAGCAAAACAATGTAAGGGACCAGAACTCTTCTCACTTCCTACGTGTTTACTGTTTTTGTTTGTCTCTCTTTGCTCGCCCTTCCTGTCTTCTGAGCTTACTCCCCAAGGCAAAGGCTGCACTTTTTGTCTTGTGTGGAAGTTGTGGAAGCGTAAGTTGTTCTATATTCGTCTATGCTGTACACTGTTTAACGGACTCCTGATCTTTCTTTTTAGTGATGTATAGCACATCATTTGTTTCTTTAGCAACTTTTCCATTGATGGACACTTGTGCTGTTTCCACCTCTTTGCTGTGGTAAACAAGGCTGACTGACTGTGATATACATGTTGTTACGTGCCATCCAGTTGTCTGTGATTCACTGCAACGCTCTGTACAATAGCTCAGAACCCTGCCCTACCCTGAGCCCATTTCATTGTCTCCAGCACACCTACTCTCATTACTCCAGTTACTGTGTCAATCCATCCCATCCGAGTTAGATCTACAATATATGCTGACGTCGCAGCTCATACTTATTTGCGATATATACCTGGTGGTGGGTGGGATTGCTGGGTCAAATGGTATTTCTATGCCTGACCTTCTCAGGCAGCAAATTCTGACCTATGACTTCCTGGAGAAGCCAGCACCACCCTCAGCAGCCACGAGGGGGCAGTTCTGTTCACGGTCTGGACTGCTCATCCCAGTTAGAACCTCTTTATAAATCAGGCCTGTGGAATCCCTTCCACACCAGCTCAGTCCCCTGGCAAGAAATGTTGGGTATGTGCCAGATGCACCCTGCACTCTCTCCAGGGCCAGCTGGAAGTAGCTCCGCCTCCTCGCTGTGGCCCAGAGGCTGCAGCCCCAAGACTTGATGGCCTGCAGGACAGGGCCAAGCCCTTCGGGAACTTTGCCTGGTGGCTCGGAGGGACAGCACGTGGGACTAGTCCAGTGAGGGAAAGGAGAAGGAATTGGAAGGATGAGCCCACCCTTTCCAGCACCCCTTAGATTGTGCACATCTGAGACTAGGTCAGGGATCAAGGTTGGGATGGCTTTTCACCCAGTGTCTCCACAGAGGGCCTCAGAGAGGGCTTGGACTCCTCACTTGACCTGTCACAGCCAGGAAGGAGTTCTGCCCTGTGTGATCAATCACCCCTCTAGGTGAAGAGATAAGTCCTTGCCCCCCTCCTCAGCTAGGGTGGATAGTAGGTTGTACCTGTGTGTGCATGTTTATGTGTGTGACAGTGTATATGAGAGTGTGTGCATGTGTGTATATGTCAGTGTGTGAGAGAAAGTGTGTGAAACAGTATATGTGTGTCTGTATGTAAGAGCGTGAGTGTGAAAGACATTGTCTAAGAGAGTGTGTGTCTGTGTGTGAGAGAGGGATGCCTGCAGTCCAAGAGGACAACAGCAGACTGTGTGGTGTGAGTGCGGTGGGGGAGTGGCAGCATCCATGAGCATTTTGTCTTGGTCTCCTCAGGGCCGGCTTGCCTCAGCAGGGGCGGGTTTCTCAGTGTCAGACTTCTGTCTGTCTGTCCTCTCCTCTTAACCCTGCGTCCCTCTCACAAAACCTCTGGAAAATTCTAACGGCTTCTGCTCCAAGGCTCCAGCCAGCCCACTGACTGCAGGATGAGAACTCTGAGAAAGCAAATTGAAGGAACTAGTGATGGGCCCTGGTTTTGCCCTCCGGAGGTGGCTGTGATACAGCTTTTCTGTGGAGTTTATGTGAAAAAAAAAGTATTATCTGGGAAATTAGGAGTGATACAAATCTAAATATTTTTTTTAAAACTCAAAACTACAGCCAAATACATTTGTGCTCAAGCTGTACCCTCTCTCTTCTGCTTCTTGGGATGAGCTAAGTTTTTCCTTCCAAGAACTGGGCCAAATGTTCCAAAGGACAGACTGTCTATGTCGTTATGTACAGTGGCTGCCCGGGGTGGCAACGTCGTCCCAAGATGGCTGAGGGGCAGTAGTGACCCTCAGAGTTGAAGAAGCAGCTGTGAGGGGTGGGCCACAGCCACACACACACACACGCACACACATGGCTTTCTGGAAGATCAGGTTAAGGGACAAGGGCACAGCTGGAATCTAATTTTGTAGACAAGTTTGGACTCCGTTTTTGGGGAAAATTAACGTCTGCCACTGTGTTTCAAGGTGAGATGAGTCCTTGGAGAGGGACATCATGCTTGGAAGGGTGGAGGGACAGCGCAGGAGAAGAAGACCCTCGATGAGATGGATTGATTTAGTGACTGGGGTAATGGGGGTAGGTGTGTCGGAGACAATAAGATTGGCAAGGGATAGAGAAGGGTTTAGGGCTGTTATACATAGGGTCACTATGAGTCACAGGCAATTCGATGGCACTTAACAACAACTGCGTTTCTTGTTCAATGGACCAATCTTTGGAAAACAGAGGAACGCTGAGGGAAAGTGTAAGGTGGAAGGGCAGGGGTGTGATTTCTCACTGGCTTTCTGGAAGTTTCCCCCTGGCAGGCAGTGTATCATATCTGCCAAAAAACGGAAGAAGCATTTTCCCAGCCGGCTTTCCCAAGGCCCACACCTTCTTACAGGCAGAGGAGTTATGGGACTAGTGGAGTCTGGCATGGCTGGAAAATGTGTCTGTGATTATAACCATCCTGACTGTATGAAAAATGGCTAAACACCGAAAAAGGTCAAGAAATGAGCAACGACTTGATCACCCCCCCGTAGGCAGAATGCATGACTGGTGACACTGGAATACAGGGGGCTGAGCCGGCCAGAGCTCCACGGCACGGCCTTGCTTTTCCAGGTCTGGAAAGTTCCCCACTTCCAACAGCATGCAGCCTCATCTCCCAGCTTTCGTTTCAGTGAAAAATACTCCACTTTTCCTTCTCTGACAGGCTTCTTCCTTATGCAGGCTCCAGTTTTTACTATCCACATACATAGGTCTGCAGCCCTTGCTGGCATAGTGCTCAACTGCTCACCAAAAAGTCCAGCGGTTCGAATCCAACAGCAGCTTACTCAGGAGAAAGAGGAGGAATCTCCTGTAAAGATTCACAACCCTGGAGACGCAGGGAAGGGTAGCTGTGAGTTGGAATGCATAAGCCCATAGCTGTCCAGTTGATCGTGACTTACATGACACTCTGTAGAGTTTCTGAAGCTGTCAATCTTTCTGGGTGAGGAGTGCCTTATCTTTCTCCTGAGGAGTGGCTGGTGGATTTGAACCTCCAATCTTTATGTTAACAGCCCAACACTTCTACACTATGCAAACTACACTAAGCTACTGGGGCTTCTCTCTCTCTCTGTCTCTCTCTCTCTCTCACACACACACACACAAATATACATGGAGTAATACTTAAAACATCTGGCTACTAACAGAAAACTCCTTGGTTCAAGCCTACTAGGTGCTCCAAAGGAGAAAGATGTGGGCATCTTCTTCCTTAAACATTACATCCTTGCGAAATATGTAGGTCAGCTCTTCTCTTCCCTACAGAGTCTCTTGTTGTTGTTAGGTGCCATCGAGTCAAGTACAACTCATAGTGACCCTAGGAACAAAAGATCTAAACCCAGTTCTATCCTGTGCCAGTCTGACACTTCCTCTCACACAAGAGCCCTTTGCAGCAGTCACTGCAGCAATCCACCTGGCTGAGGGCCTTCCTCTCCTTTGCCGACCCTCCCCCCTTCCCAGCATCATGTCCTTCTCCAAGGTATAGCCTCTCCTAGCAACATCCCCAAAGTATGTGAGGCAAAGCCTCATCATTCCTCTCTCCATAGAGCACTCTGGCTGTACCTTCTCCAAGACACATTTGTTTGGCTTTTTGGCCGTCCATGGGATGTTCAGTCCTCTTTTCCGGCACCACAACTCAAAGGCATCAATTCTTCTGTCATCCTTAGTCATTATCCAGCTCTTAGATACACAGCAAGTGATTGGAAAGACTATGACCTGAAATCAGATGTTCCTTAGTCCTCAAATTGACATCATTACTCCTCAATAATTTTCAGAGGTCCCTAACTGCTGATTTCCAGTCTCTAGGAGATGGAATTGCCTTGATGGGAGTGAGTTTTAGATGTGTGTATGTGTGTGTGTGTGTGTGAGAGAGAGAGAGACAGAGAGACAGACAGAGAGAGAGAGAGGGAGAGAGAGAGAGACAGAGACAGCGAGAGAGAGTGTGTGCTTTTGCATTTTCTGTGAGAATCCTCAGTCATCGCAGAAGCTGCAGGCAGAGCCTGGGAGGGACAGCGTGTCCCTCAGGCCCAGACCGCACAGCTCAGGGTGAGCACTGCCTGAGCGCAGGCCCGGCTCCTCCCCCAGATGTGAGCTCCTGTCCAGGCCCAGTCAGTTATGTCCGCCCGCTCATGCCAAGCCTCCTCCCTGGAGGCCCGTGGAAGCTTTCCACAGCATCCACATCAACAGCACTTTTGTCTGCCCCTCGTGGGGGAGAGAACCTGAGGGTCTGGCGTTTGTGCCCCTGTGGATGCCGTCCAAGTTCGATGCCCCTGTGTACTTCATCAGTGTCTCTCCTCGGCTCGGCTCCAAGAACAGTTCAGTAGCCAAGGACACCAAACTGCCTGCCTCTGCAGCCAAGATGGACAAGCCTGTTCCTGAGATTCCTGAGACTGTGTGTGTGTGTGTGTGTGTGTGTGTGTGTGTGTGTGAGAGAGAGAGAGAGAGTATGTGTGTGTGTGTGTGTGTGTGTGTGTGTGTGTGTGTGTAACAAGGTTGGGCCTGCAATCTTATTTCTCTGATCATATGAAATAGCGGACGCCGCAGTCTGGTCGCTTTGACGCTTGCTTTCACGTAAAGAGCTTTCATCATTACTCACTAGCTGACCGACTTAGTTGCAGAGAAGAACAAAAGGCTGTGAACGAGGATTTTTTTGCAAATGACTCTGACCAGGAGCTGGACCAGGACATGGTTGGTGAAGATGATCCCGTCTCCCCGCAGCAGGAGATGTGTCTCCAGTGTGAGCTGTGCTGCAGGGACTGTGTTACACGTGATGTACGTAAGGTCCAGACTGTTCTCCTCAATTTGTCCACCCCTCTGGGGCCTTCGAATAGAAACCTGGGGGTCTGCTTCTCAAAGACCGGCCACTAACAACCCGTTGGAGCACAGTCCACACTGACACTCACCCGGCTGCCATGGGTGGGTGCTGGCCTCCAAGCCAGGACAGGGGCTGTTTGTTGTAGTTTAGTGGTTCAAGTACTAAGGTTTGAGACAGCAAATGATGTAGGATCTGTAAAGCTTATGAGTAGCCATCTAAGGTGAAACTCCCTCCGTCCGGAGCAAAGAGTGAAGAAAACCAGTGTCTGTTAGTCCAAAAAGAGCTAATGAAAACAAAAACTTCTGTTTTCATGATCACAAGACCAGAACCAGTGTAAGGTTGATTCTACTTTGCTGAACTTCTGACCCTACCCAAATCCACCTGTGTGTTCCAGGAAATAGTTAACAATCTGATGAAGTTTAACCCTGAACAGGGTATTTTGACCCATCCCAGGAGATAAAACAAATGATTAAGAAATGGAAAATGGCCCCAGGCCCTTCAAACTGCTGTGACTACACCGACAGGGACCAGCCAAAGTAGAATAGAATACCTTTCCCTCCCCTTTGTTTAGGGTGGTACAATTAACATAGGCAACTTCCACCAAAGTGCACATTTTTTAAAATTTTTATTAATTTTAATGAAAGTTTACAGAGACTTAGGGTTTCTAGTCATTCATTGTTGCACTTTTCTCCCTGCCCACCCCCCCCCAATTAACTCTTCTTCTTGAAAGAAAAAGAAAAACTCTTTCCTTGTTATCCCTCACCCCACAAGTCCACTCCACTATGCAGCCTTCACTCTGGACTTCTGTAATGACAAGAATAGCCATTCATATGTTTCCTTTAAACAGATCTCTCCCTCATCTGTTTCAATGAAGTATATTACTCCCCTCCTTTTCTGTCTTCCGTCAACCCTGATGTCAGTCCTGTTTTACAACAGTGGCCCTATGCAATATTTGTCCTTTTGTGACTGAGGTATTTCACTCAGCATAATTTTTTTTAATTTTTTAATTTTATTTTATTTTTTAAATAATTTTAATGAACATTTACAGAGAATTTGGATTT
>NW_006399798.1:16310883-16318550 GCF_000299155.1 Elephantulus edwardii | reverse complement strand
TTATTTTAAAAAATAAAATAAAATAAACAAAATCAAAATAACAGTCCAGCAATGTTAACTTTACAAATTGCTATGTGATCTTGCTCACCACATTAAGATATTAGTGTTAGTTCCTTAAGAGTGTTTGTTGTATTTGATCTACCAGTTTTCGTCTTGTCTCTTGATATACATAATCACATTTTTAAGTTCCTTTTTTTTCTGTGATGAGCAATATAAATATATACTGATGCATTTTTAATTTAAAAAAAAAGATTACAAAACAATCAGGGGCATGAACTGCTGAATGAAATACCTATTTGCTCTGTAAACTTTCACACACACATATGAAATAAATTACTACAGTTGGCAAATCTGCTAAAAACACTTCTCTAAGATGTGCTCACCAAGTTGTGCCAAGAAATCTGGAGAACAACCACTTGGCCCACTGACCGGAAGAGATCTATATTTGTTCCCATCCCAAAGAAGGGTGACCCAACAGAGTGTGGAAACTATAGAAAAATATCATTGATTTCACTTGCACGCAAGATTATACGGAAGATTATTAAAAAATGACTGGAATAACACATCAGCAGAGAACTGCCAGATTGATTTCACTTGCACGCAAGATTATACGGAAGATTATAAAAAAATGACTGGAATAACACATCAGCAGAGAACTGCCAGAAGTCCAGGCTGGGTTTAGAAGGGGTTGTGGTACTACGGATATTGTAGCTAATATTAAATGGATCTTAGCTGAAAGCAGGAAATACCAGAGGAATGTCTCTCTGTGTTTCATTGATTATGCAAAGGCGTTTGACTGTGTGGATCGTAACAAACTGTGGCTGACTCTGACTTAGACCAAAAGGCAGTCATCAGAGCAGAGCAAGGAAACTGCATGGTTCAAAGTTGGGAAGGGCGTACACCAGGGATGTGTTCTGTCTCCATACCTTTTCAACCTGTATGCAGAATAGATTATCCAGGAGGCTGGGCTCTATGAGGAAAAATGTAGGGTCAAGATTGGTGGAAGATCTATCAACAATCTGTGATATGCCGATTACACAACCCTGCTTGCTGAAACTGAGGAGGACCTGAAGCGCCTGCTGCAGAGGGTCAAGGACTGCAGCCTCCAATACGGATTGAGGCTCAATGTCAAGAAAATAAAGATTCTCACCACTGGACCAATTGACAGCATCAGGATGGATGGTGAAGAGATTGAGATTGTTCACAGCTTTAGTTTGCTTGGCTCCACAGTCAACACTCTTGGCACCAGTAGCCAGGAAATTAAAAGACATATTGCCATGGGAAAGTCTGCTGTTAGGGACCTCTCCAAAGTACTGAAGAGCAATGATGTCTCTCTGGAGACTAAGGTGCATCTGATACAGGCTATCTTTGCAATCACTTGTTATACCTCAGAGAGTTAGACAATGACCAAGGAGGATAGAAGGAGAATTGATGCCTTTGAGCTGTGGTGCTGGAGAAGAGTATTGAGAGTACCATTGACTGCTAGGAAAACAAACAGATTTATCCTGGAAAGGGTCAAACCGGGTGGCTCCTTGCAGGCAAGGATTCTAAGGCTCCATCTGACATACTTTGGAGATGTTGCAAGGAAGGACAGGTCCTTGGAGAGGGACATCATGCTTGGTAGGGTGGAGGGATAGTGTGGGAGGGGAAGGCCCTCTATGAGGTGGATTGATTCAGTGACTGGGGTAATCAGGATGTGTGTATCGGAGACGGTGTGATTGGCACAGGACAGAGCAGAGTTTAGGGCTATTGTACATAGGGTTGCTATGAGTCGCAAGCGACTCGACACCACATAACAACAACAACAACAACAACAAGCGTGTTAAAAATCAAACTGGGCCTTTAGAGGACTATGGTGCACGTGGGCCAAGTCATGACACTGTACGGAGGGTCATGAGGAGTCAGAACTGATATGAGGGTGATAAGTTTGAGGTGTTAGTTCACAGGAATATGTAAGTTGGACAGTGAATAAAGGAGCCCAGATAAGAATTGATGACTTTGAATTGTGGTGTTGGTGAAAAACAAGTATACTAGGGACTCCTTCCATTCCAAAGCAAGGTGATCTGACAGAATGTGGAAACTATAGAACAATCTCACTGATTTTACTTGCAAGCAAGATTCTGCTGATGATTATCCAAAAACGACTGGAACAGCACATCAGCAGAGAACTGCCAGAAGTGCAGCCTGGCTTTAGAAGGGGTCGTGGTACTAGGCATATCGTAGCTAATGTTAGATGGATCTTGGTTGAAAGCAGGGAATACCAGAGGAATGTCTATCTATGTTTCATTGATTGTGCAAAGGCATTTGACTGTGTGGATCACAACAAACTGTGGGAAATTCCGAGAAGAATGGGAATCCCAGAACACTTGATGGTGCTAATGTGAAACCTATACTTGGACCAGGAGGCAGTTGTCAGAACAGAGCAAGGAAACACAGCATGGTTCAAAATTGGGAAGGGTGTAGACCAGGGATGTGTCCTTTCTCCATACCTTTTCAACCTATATGCATAACAGATTATCCAGGAGGCTGGGCTCTATGAGGAGAAGTGTAGCATCAGGATTGGAGTAAGATTCATCAACAATCTGTGTTATGCAGATGACACAACCCTGCTTGCTGAAACTGAGGAGGGCCTAAAAGGCTTGCTGCAAAAGGTTAAGGACTGCAGCCTTCAGTATGGATTGAGGCTCAATATCAAGAAGACAAAGATTCTTACCCCTGGACCAACTGGCTGCATCAGGATGGATGGTGAAGCGATTGAGATTGTAAACTGCTTTAATTTGCTTGGCTTGACCATCAACACTCTTGGCACCAACAGCCAGGAAATGAAAAAATGTATTGCGGTGGGAAAGTCTGCTGTTTAGGGGCCTCTCCAAAGTACTGAAGAGCAATGGTGTCACTCTGGAGACTAAGTTGTGCCTGTTATAGGCCATGGTCTTTGTAGTCACTTGCTATGTGTCAGAGAGCTGGACAATAACTAGGGAGGCTAGAAGTAGAATTGATGCCTTTGAGCTGTGGTGCTGGAGAAGAGTATTGAATATACCATGGACTGCTAAGAAAACGAACAGTTTCATCCTGGAGAGGGTTAAATCAGACTGTTCCTTAGAGGCAAGGGCTCTGAAACTTCGTCTGACATACTTTGGACATGTTGTAAGGAGGGACCGGTCCTTGGAGAGGGACATCTTGCTTGGGAGGATGGAGGGACAGTGTAGGAGGGAAAGACCCTCTATGAGGTGGATTGATTCAGTGACTGCAGTAATTGGGGTAAGTGTGTTGGAGACAGGGAGATTGGCACAGGGTAGATTAGAGTTTAGGGATGTTGTACATAGGCTTCCTAGGAGTCGCAGGTGACTCAACGGCACATAACAATTACCAACAACCAGGGACTCCCAGAAGAATGAGCAAGTCTGTGTTGGAAGAACAGCTAAATGGCTTCTTAGATGGCACCTGGAGAAACTTTTGTCTTGTGTGCTTTGAACATATTACCAGGAGGGGTTCAGTCGCTGGAGAAGGGCATTGTGCTTAGTGAAGTAGAGCGTCAGAGAAAAGAGCAAGCCCTTCAATGAACCAGCTTGACATCACCTATTCAGTTTGCACAGAAGCTGGTTTTACTGCAGGTTCTAACCTAACCTCCAACCTTTCAGTTCACAACTAAGTGTAACCTTATGCTGTGTATGTCTTCCTGAAGCAACACCATAACAACTGTAAATTTGATTCTAGATAATAACCACTTAGACTGGAAATCTGGATTTGTTGCTTCTGCTGTTGCTGTTTTTGTCATGGAAATGCTATCTAATTAAGATTTACTCTTTAGGACCTACATTGCTGACTCCATTTTTAAGTAATTAGTGAACTTGGCTTCCTTGGGCTCTCCCAGCCCGAGTGGCTTGGATGCAAGAGAAATAATCATAATTGCAATGAGGCAAGTCAGAATGAACTTTCATCCTGCCTCTATCCCCATGGCGCCAGACCTGTGGTCAAGGGATAAACTTTATAGCAATCAGTGCTGGCCAGCAATCAGCAGCAATCACTGTTGGTGGCTGTAGGAGGCTTTGTCCTGCAGCCATGGGACGGGGAGAGTGGACTGGAAGAAAGCGGAGCTCGATGGATTCGTTTATAAGAAATAGGGTCAAAGCTGTGTTAACAGAAGCAGTATGAATTTTTCTTGCAGGGGCGATGGGAGAGGATTTTGGAAGGAAATGAATCTCCATCAAGACAAGCTCTGTTTGATTTTAAATACACCAGGAGAAGCCAGCTGTGGATCTGCAGGGAATCTCTGAAGACATTGCTCCATCTCTGAAACCAGAGCCTACCCTTCCCTTCTCATCAGGAAAGGCAGGGAATATTAAGCTCCAGGGGTCCCTTTTGTCGAAGTAGCAGTAACTATGTTGAGGAGAAAGGTTTTCCTCAGCCTTTTGACATCAGAGGCTTGAGGAATTTGCAACATATTGGCAGGAAAGAAAGAGGGGAATTGAGACGAGGTTATTTCTGTAGGCAAGGATGATGGATGTAGGAATGAAAGAGGGGGAAGGGAGGCAGAACAGAGGGGTTTCAGGACAGAGGGGTTCAGGACAAAGGCTGCAGGAAGAGAGAGAGAAGGGAGAGGTTTGCAAGAAAAGAATTCTCTTTCCTCAAGATCACAGAATATGCTAGAACTAGGCTTCCAGATGATTGGAAGAAAAAAAGATTGGATTACATTCAGGATTGTAATGAAGTTAGTAGACTCTACACAGAACTGTCAGTGTGTGGTAGGTACTATGATGGCTTGTTTGCTGTTGTGAAGCCAGAAGCTGTACCACCAATCTTTCAAATACCAGTGGGGTCACATGGGGTGACGGGTTCCAAAGATGTTTCCAGGAAAGGCAAACTAGGGAGGATGGCCTACTTATTTCTGGAAAATAGCCAATAAAAACTCTCTGGTTCACAGAATATTGTCAGACTTTGGATGCATCATCAAGAGGGACTGATGATGGAGGTAGGATAGCAGGTGTGGGAAAGTGGAGAGCTGGTGAAGGTGCGGGGGACCCCCAATGAGATGACTGAGTCATTGGCTGCAACAATGGAGTCAATCACACCAGCAGTCACAAAGACACGTCTTTGTCACTGCCTCTCTGTGGGCTGGAGCCGACTGGAGGACCACAAACAAACAACACCATGCATGTAGCAAATGCCTGGTTCCCCTGGGCAGGTCCTCAGGGTGTGTGAGAAAGGAGTGACCATCTGAATATACACCGATCTTGCTTGCTCTGGCAGATATCAGGGATACTTTTTTCAATAAACACCCAAGAATTGTTCTAATGGAAGAAGGTCTTTGTGGGATGTGCGACTGAACCTGAGGATAAACGGTTAAACTAAGCTTTTCCAGCAGGACCGCTGCTCCCCTCGGCGTGGCCCCTGGGCACTCATTGCTCTTCGTTTTCAAAGGCAAAAAGGAAGCATAACCTTGATGGGGCAGAGTCTATCTTTAATTCAGAGGGAGGATGGCAGCTGAAGAACAGACAGGTCAAGTACTGGCTGGGGAAAATGTCCATCCTCCTCGCCATGGTAAGCAAGGTCTTGTACCCAAATGCAGGTCAAGGGCTTGGGAGACAGCACTCTGCTTGGGAAGGGATGTACTGGCTCAAAAGTTATGACGCAGAGGAATGGAGGGGTATAAGTGTCAAGAAAGGGCGTGCACTGGTTCATGTACAAAGGGGAACTGGTACTAAGTGAAGGGGCAGCAGAAACCCCATTTTTTTATAAACTCCCATTAGCGCTGGAGGCAGAAACGGGCCATAAAAATTCTTGGCTTAGGGCAAACACGAGTGCCCCGGGTAAAGCCCAGTCTGTCCTTGAAGAAGTAAGGAATTAACTAGTGTCTACGTGACACAAAAAGAGTAAAGGCGGGCAAAGTAACCAGCCCATCAAAAGCCGACCAAATGACTGACCCCCTGGTCCACCAGTCTCTTTGTGCTAGCAGGGGCACCCAAGAAAAAGCTATAAAAGCAAGTGGGAGGGAAAACTCGGGGCTTTTCCCCTTCACCACCTTTCTCAGGAAGGTGAAAAAGCCTCCACGCGTGGAAAAATTTAACAATAAACGCTCTTGAAATTTCAGACGTGTTTCTGGATTTCTTTGAGGGGCATTTCGTGGGCACAACACTAAGTATTGTGAAAAGGCAAAGTAGGAAGTAAGGGCTGGTTTGAAACACCAAGTCCAAAGCCAGGTTTTGAAGAGGCAGACTACCAGCACCAGCTGCTACTGTGATGATGATGATTCAGGGAGCCTGAATGACAGGATGTGTCAGAGTAGAATTTTGTGCCCTAAGATCACAATGGCTGATTATTTTGGAAATAGATGACTAGATTTTTCTTCTGAGGTATCACTTGGCGGAACCAGCAGCCAGGAAATCCAGAGATGAATTGCATTAGGAAAGTCAGCTGTGGGACCTCTCGAGTACTGAAGAGCAACGACATCAGGCTAGAGACTAAGGTGTGCCTGATCTGGGCTATAGTCTTTGCAATTATGTGCTATGCATCAGAGAGTTGGACAGTGAATAGGGCTGATAGAAGAAGAATTGATGCCTTTGAGTTGTGGTGCTGGAGAAGAGTGTTTAATATACCATGGACTGCTAGGAGAACAAACAGGTCTGTCCTGGACAGGGTGAAGCCAGAATGCTCCTTGGAGTCAAGGATTCTGAAGCTACTTCATCTGACATACTTTGGACATGTTGCAAGGAGGAACTGGTCCTTGGAGAGGGACATCATGTTTGGGAGAGTGGAGGGGCGGCGCAGGAGAGGAAGCCCCTCGATAAGATGGATCGATTCTGTGAGTGGAGTGGTGGGAATGAGTGTGTTTGAGACGGCAAGGTTGGCACAGGATAGAACGGCGTTTAGGGTTCTTGTACAGAGGGTTGCTATGAGTCACAAGTGACTCGATGGATGGCACATAACAACAACAACAACGATTATTTTTATAGTTTGAGTGAAAGTCTACAGAATAAATTAGTTTCCCATTCAACAATTTATCATCGTTTCTTCTTCTGTCATCCTTAGTCATTGTTCAGCTCTCCGACTGTTGTTAGGTTCTATAAAATGGACTCTAACTTATGAGTCAAACATGAGTCTATGATCCTATGAAAAACACCAAAACTGCACCATTCTCACCACTTCTGCTATTGTTTTTGTTGTTGTTGTTGTTATGTGCCGTTGAGTCGCTTGTGACTCATAGCAACCCTATGTACAACAGCCCTAAACTCAGCTCTGTCCTTTGCCAATTGCACTGTTTCTGAGACCCCCATCCCAATTATCCCAGTCACTGAATCAATCCACTTCATAGAGGGCCTTCCTCTCCTGTGCTGTCCCTCCACCCTCCCAAGCATGATGTCCTTCTCCAAGGACCTGTCTCTCCTCACAACATGTCCAAAGTATGTTAGACGGAGCCTCAGAATCCTTGCCTCCAAGGAGCCACCTGGTTTAACCCTATCCAGGACAAATCTGTTTGTTTTCCTAGCAGTCCATGGTATTCTGAATACTTGTCTCCAGCACCACAGCTCAAAGGCATCAATTCTCCTTCCATTCTCCTTGGTCATTGTCCAACTCTCTGATGCACAACAAGTGATTGCGAAGACCATGGCCTGTATCAGTCGCACCTTAGTCTCCAGAGAGACACCATTGCTCTTCAGTACTTTGGA
>NW_006399798.1:16308174-16310253 GCF_000299155.1 Elephantulus edwardii | reverse complement strand
GGTTCAAAATTGGGAAGGGCGTACGCCAGGGATGCATCCTATCTCCATACCTTTTCAACCTATATGCAGAACAGATTATCCGGGAGACCTCTACTGTACTCAACTCTATTGTCACCATCACTGTGTCAATGTTTCCACGGTCTTGTTCACATATGCTGACTTCTTAAAACATAATGTCCTCTTCCCTGGAGTGGCCCCTCCTGTTTGATGTCCAAGGTTCTAAAGACGCATTCTCACTCCCCTCACCTCTAAAGAGGGCCCGGGTGCCCTGCTGTTCATCTTCCAGAACAGACTTGATTGTTCTTTTCTTTGAAATGAATGTTCCCCCGAGTCTTTCCTTTTCTCTGGATAAGGAAAGACAACAGTTGAACCTTAGATGATTGCTTGCTGGCTTTTAAGTCCTCAACTGTCCACTTTTCAGTAGTAGCCTCCTGCTTACCTGTTGTCACAGAAAGTAGATTTGTGGTTTCCAGGGAGCTCAAGTAGCAGATTGCTTAAACATCTGACTGCTAACTGAAAGGTTATTGTTGGTGTAGACTCTTAAGTCAGAGTCAACCCATAGCTGACCCTCCAGCGGGTTTTCAGGTGCAGTAAACCAAGCAAGTTTAAGGAAATGGCAGAATTCTTTCTACATTAGTTTAACTGTTCGGTTTCTCCACATTTCCCCTCAGTATTTGCTTTTGTTTTTTTTTAAAGAGTTTTATATATTCATGGGTTTTGAACTTTATTATTTACTAGTGAGTGGGTGGTGGTGGTTGTGTACCGTCAAATTGGAATGGACGCACAGCTGACTGGCGGGTTTGCAGAGGTGGTAATCGCACCAGAGGAGATGGCTCACTCATCCCCTCACTGGTGGATTCAAACCGCGTGCCTATGGAATCATAGAGCAGCTTCTTGCCACTAGGCCACCAGAGCTCCTCAACATTTGCTTTTACGAACGTTGCTAATGTTGCTGGGATGAGATGATATCATACGGTTGTTGTGATTTGCATCTAATAGCTGATGATCTTGAGTATTTCTTCATGTGTTTGTTGGCCATCTGGATGATTATTATTGAAGGGTCTAGTCATGTCTCCTGCCTAATTTGCAATTGGATTGTTTTTTTCTTCTTGAGGTGTTGGGAGTTTTCTCCACATTTCAGAGATTAGTGGCTTGTCGGGTACGTAACTGCCATACATTTTCCACCCATTTGTAGATTCTCTTTTCACGCCTTTCTAGAAATCTTTTTCATGGACATACAGATTTAATTTTCAGGAGCTCCTAATCATCTACGTTATCCTCTGTTGACTATATATTTTCAGTTAATATTTTTAGTCTTTTTATGTCATAGATTAGGGCTTCTAAGTTTGCCCCAATTTTTTCTTTAATTATTTTTCTAGATTCAGGTTTTATGCATAGAGCTTTGATCTATCTTGAATTAGTTTTTGAACACGGTGTGAGGTACGGATCTTGTTTCAGTTTTCTGCGAACAGATCTTCTGGGCTATTTATCTTGTGAATTCTCACAATCTGGATTTTGCTAGTTGAACAGGGAGCTTTGGTGGCTGGTCGTATGGAGCTGCACTAGCAACCCAAAGACATGTGGTTCAAATCTACCAGCTGCTCTGCTGGAGGAAGATGGGCAATCTCTGTGTCATTTACTGGCTCTTAAAAACTGCCAGAGGGGCAGCAATGAATCGGTTCTGACTTGAGGGCACAGAACAATATTCCTGCCTAGATGCGTTGATAATAATGGGTGACTGGAATGCAAAAGTTGGGAACAGAGAAGAAGATTCAGTAGTTGGGAAACATGGACTCGGTGACAGAAATGGAGCTGGAGATAGAATGATTGAATTTTGCACAATCAATGACTTATTCATAGCAAATACATTCTTTAAGAGACATAAACGCAGGTTATATACCTGGACTTCATCTGATGGTATGCATAGGAATCAGATCGATTACATCTGTGGAAAGAACCGCTGGAGAAGCTCAATATCAGCTGTGAAAACTAGGCCGGGGGCTGACTGTGGAACAGACCACCAACTACTCATATGCAAGTTCAAGCTGAAGTTGAGGAAAATTAAACCAAATCCAAGGC
>NW_006399798.1:16297682-16307179 GCF_000299155.1 Elephantulus edwardii | reverse complement strand
CCAGAACACTTGATCGTGCTAATGCGAAACCTATACGTGGACCAGGAGGCAATCGTCAGAACAGAGCAATGGAAAAATGCATGGTTCAAAATTGAGAAGGGCGTACGCCAGGGATGCATCCTTTCTCCATACCTTTTCAACCTGTATGCAGAACAGATTATCCAGGAGGCTGGACTCTATGAGGAGAAATGTGGGGTCAAGATTGGTGGATGATCTCTCAACAATCTGCGTTAAGCAGATGACACAACCCTGCTTGCTGAAACTGAGGAGGACCTGAAGCGCCTGCTGCAGAGGGTCAAGTACTGCAGCCTCCAATGTAGACTGAGGCTCAATGTCAAGAAGACAAAGATTCTCACCACTGGACCAATTGGCAGCATCAGGATGGATGGTGAGGAGATTGAGATTGTTCACAGCTTTAGTTTGCTTGGCTCCACAGTCAACAGTCTTGGCACCAGTAGCCAGGAAATTAAAAGACACATTGCCATGGGACACTCTGCTGTTAGGGACCTCTCAAAGTACTGAAGAGCAATGGTGTCCCTCTGGAGACTAAGGTGCATCTGATACAGGCCACGGTCTTTGCAATCACTTGTTATGCATCAGAGTTAGACAATGACCAAGGAGGATAGAAGGAGAATTGATGTCTTTGAGCTGTGGTGCTGGAGAAGAGTATTGAGAGTACCATGGACTGCTAGGGAAACAGATTTATCCTGGAAAGGGTTAAACCCGGTGGCTCTTTGGAGGCAAGGATTCTGAGGCTCTGTCTAACATACTTTGGACATGTTGTAAGGAGAGACCAGTCCTTGGAGAAGGACATCATACTTGGGAGGGTGGAGGGACAGCGCAGGAGGGGAAGGCCCTCTATGAGGTGGATTGATTCAGTTAATCAGGATGGGAGTGTCAGAGACAGTGTGATTGGCACAGGACAGAGCAGAGTTTAGGGCTATTGTACATAGGGTCACTATGAGTCGCAAGCGCCTCGACGGCACATAACAACAACAACAGATTGGTTGAAAGATAGAGGTTTGTTCAAATTCACCTTGAATTTTTTTTTGGCTGCTATTTTGATAAGGTTTTTGAATAACAGTGTTTTTGAACTTGCATCAAAAGACATCCAACGATGAGGCTAGAAGATTGCATGGAAACAAGAATCACAGAGAGGAAGTGGGGAAAGTACTGTTATAACGTTGTGTTGTTGTTCTTGTTGTGTGCTGTCGAGTTGGAACTGACTCATAGCTGAGTCTCCAGTGGGTTTTCAGAGACAGTCACATAGGAGGAAACTGCCCACCCTTTCCTACATTATAATGTAGGTACTGTAACGTCACACAACAAACTCTGTAAGAATGATTGAATAGAAAACCAATTTGCTCTGTTAACTTTCACTCAAAAGCGCAATAAAAAGAGCTGTCTTTTCAAGAAGCTGCACTGCAATCCCAGAGGTACGTGGTCCAAATCCACCAGATGCTCTGCTGGAAAAGGAGAAGTAATCTCCTCCTGCACCAGTCAGATCCAACTTGATGGTACACACCCAAAAAATAATAAATAAAAAGAAAAAAGTTGTATTTTGTGTGTATGTGTGTGTGTACTATCAAATCGGATCTGACTGGTATAGGAAGAGATATCCCCTCCTTCTCAGCACAGCATCTGGTAGATTTGAACTGTTTACCTCTGGGATTGCAGTGCAGCTTGTGTATTTTTTTAAAAAGGCAGTATTTAAGGACTGATGGATTCTTTTTGTGGTATTAGGACTGCAGAAAGATTCATCAACAACCTGCAATATGCAGATGACACAACCTTACTTGCTGAAAGTGAAGAGAACTTGAAATGCTTGACACAGATCAAAGACTATAGCCTTCAATATAGATTACATCTCAACATCAAGAAAATAGAAATTCTCATCACCGGACCAATTGGTAACATCATGATGTTGTTGTTGTTAGGTGCTTTCAAATCAAGTCTAACTCATAGCCTATGGACATCAGATCTGAACCTTGTCCTATCCTGCCCTATCCTCACAATGTTTGACACACTCATTATGATAGATGAAAATATTAATATTGTCAATGATTTCATCTTACTTGGATCCACAATTAACACCTTTGGTGCCAGCCAGCCGTCAGGAGAACAGGAGACATAGTGCATAGGGAAAGTCTGCAGCCAGGGACCTCTCCAAAGTACTGAAGAGCAATTACGTCAGTTTGAAGAATAAGGTGCACCTGATCCAGACCATTTCCAGTGGATCTGAAAGCTGGACAATGAGTATGGATGTCAGAAGAAGAATTGACGCCTTTAAACTGTGATGTTGGATAAGAGTACTGAATATCCTATGGCTTGCCAAAAGAACAAACATGCATGTCATGGAGAAATTGCAACCACAGGGCTCCTTGGAGGCAAAGATGACAAAGCTTTGTCTCACATACTTATGTAGGGAGACTTGAGAGTGACATGAAGTTGCAGGCAAAAGAGTACAAGGAGGATCCATGTATTAGTCTGCTGGCTGGCGTCTTGATGGCGGTCTTGTCTTGGTGGCAGTCAGCCAAGGGAAGTTTCTGGGTTCCTATTTGTTGTGTCTTACTGTTCTTTTCCCTTCTCAAAAGTAGATGGCATTGAGCCTTAGACTAGGGGTAAGGGTGGAGGCCTGCTCAAAAGTGTGACTTTAAAATCCTGTAGGCCCTCAGGCCAAATTTATTAATTTTAGAAGAATATCCTTTTAAAGACACAGCAATCATTTGTATATTTGCTGTACTGAACAACTTGGAGTTGCTTTGATGCTGAACACTGTTCCATGGTCGTGTCAAATACCATAATGGTTAACCATTATGTACAATGTTTGGATGAGCTTCCAGACTGATTCATGTTGGGAAGCAGGAGTGGCATCCACTTCCTAAACTAATGTCTCTGGAAACTCTACAAACTCTCTTATAAATGCACAGAAATGATGTTAATTATAGAACAGAGTTCAGGTATTTTGTGCAAAGGTTACTCTGAGTCAGATTTGACTCTACAACACTTGACCACTGCTAAATGAGACTAGTGCTGTTATATCTGGAGGAACATTCTTCCACTTTGCACATCACTCTTTGTCAATGTGCAGTATGAGGTAATGTGGGTTTGCTGTGATGCTGAACCTTGTACCATGGGATATCAAAGATCAGAAGGGGTTCCCATTGTGGACTGTGTTTGGTGGAGCTCCCAGTTGTAAAACAGGTTGGGAAGCAGGAGTGGCATCCACTTCCTAAACCACATGCTTCTAGAAACTCTATGAACTTGGAGAAATTAATAGCTATGGAAAGGCATTAGGTCTTTTGCTCATAGAGTCGCTATGAGTTGACCTTGACTCAATGGCAATCAACAACAACAACATTTCTTGGAAAGGGACATCATGCTTGGAAAGGTAGAAGGTCGAAAAAGAGAGGAAGACCCTCAACCAGATGGATCAACACTGTGACTGCAGCAATGGACTCATATATGTCAGAGGTGATGAGGATGGCACAGGATAGGACAGGGTCCTGATTTGTTGTTTATAGGGAACGCTATGAGTTGTACTTGCCTTAATGTCACCAAACAACAAGTAATCACTGGTGAACAAAGCTTACTTACACCCATGAATTCATTAAGACTTCTGTCCCGAGTATATTCTAGTTCTCTCATTTCTTGCCCAGAGTTCCCTGGAGGCAGCAGGGTGTGACTCTTCAACACACACAGGTTTCATTTTGAAATGTTGAAATGTTCTAAAATTAGATAGTGGCAACGGTTGCACAACTGTAACTAGTCTACAGCACTGGGCACTGTTAATGGGTGAATTTTATGATATGTAAATTATATTTTAATATAGTGGGTTTTTAAATTTTAATTGCTAAGCTTTCATCTAAACAAGTTCCTTTGGCACTTCAGGCCCTCTGTGTATGGCCCGCAAGCTTTGCATGGATTATAAAAAGAGTGGAGAACTGGATGTTGGCTTCAAACTATAAAAATTGAGAAATAAGACATTAATCAAATGACAGCAAAACATAACCATCTGTGAACGAACCAATGAAAGAAAACTCAGCCAATGGAGACGAATATTAAAAATAAAGAGGAAAACCCCAGATGCCACCAAGTGGACGTCTGACTGGTGGTCACTGATGTGTGTCACACACAGCAGAGCAGCCACCATGTGGCCTCAGCGGCTGATCTGTCAGAAGCATGTTGCTAAACATTTCTTCTTCTTTTTTATTTTATTTTATTATTTTGTGTGTGTGTACCGTCAAATCATAACTGACTGGTGTAGGAGAGATTGCCCCTCCTTCTCCAGCAGAGCACCTGGTGGATTCGAACTGTGCACCTCTGGGATTGCAGTGCAGCTTCTTGTCAACTAGGCCACCAGAGCTTGCTCAAACCTTTCTTCTGAGGATCCTCTGGACTGGAGCCTCCAAACTTCCAGTTAACAGCCATTTCTATTAACCATTTGCACCACTCAAGGATTCCATATTGTTGTTGTTATGTGCTGTCAAGTCACTTGCGACTCATAATGACCCTATGTACAATAGCTCTGAACTCTGCTCTCTCCTGAGCCAATCTCATTGACTCTGACACACCACTCCCACTGCCCCAGTTAGCGTGTCAATCCAACTCATGTGGAATCTTCCTCTCTTGCACTGTCCCTCCACTTTTCTAAGCATGATGTCCTTCTCCATGGACTAGTCCTTCCTGGATTCCATAAATGAATATAGATATAGACAATAAAGTATTACAGTATAGGATGTAACACAGGATGTGGGTGTGTTTTATTTTTTGACATGAGTGTGGTGAGACTTGCACAAATGGAATGCCTTGGACCCAGGAAGGTTTTAGGATCACGAGGCTGCCTCATGAAGCCCAAATGATATAGTCTCTTCCTTCATCCTTGCTTCTAGCTGGACACTCAAGTTTCTCAGATAAGATTCACTCAAGTGAAGAGTTCAAGTTCTGCCTTCTAGAGAGTTTCTTATCTTTCATCTACGTTGATGTTGACAAGTGATTCCATGACAGAGAAAGTCAGTGGAGCAGTTCTAGCCTACATCATACATGATATTTAGATTCTAAACACGGCCCTCACATGATATCTACGTGTTGTAGAGTATTTGTTCACATGCCTGTCTCTTTTTTAAATTGCTGTATCACTCCCTGAGGACTTACATAGATCGCATCTACTTTCTGTGTGGGTATGTGGTAAAATCATACATAGACTTAGATGTTTTTATGAAACCATGCTGTGCAATGGTAATCACTGTCTGTTCCCCAATTTTTCAACCATCCTTCACAGAACCTTAGTACCCCATAAGAAAGGCTTCCCCTCTTGTCCCTCCCACTTGCCCTTTGTAAACACAAATAAGCTCTGGTCTCCATATATGTGCTCAGTGTAGATATTTCATGTATGTGAAGTATCTTAAAGCATCTGTCTTCTTGTGACTTATTACATTTAGCATGTTTTCAGGGTTCATCCACGTTTTAGCATCTATTTTAGTTGTCTTTGTGGCTGAATATTGTCGAGCTGTGTGAATACCGAAGAGATCGTTTAGTCATTCATCTGTTGATGGGCACCTGGGACTGTTTCCACGCATGGGCGATATGAATAATGCTGCAGTGAACACTGGTGTATCAGCACCTGTTCAAGTTCCTGCTTTTGGGTCTTCTGAGAACGCACCTAGGAGTGGAATTGTTCAGTGTCTCAGTAATGAGGTGCTGCTCAGAGGCACTACCAGTAGATGGCTTTAATAAACAGAAAATTATTCTTACAGTTTCACTCACCAATTGCTGTCAAGTCAAAACTAACTCACTGCTGATCCTCCAGTATGTTTTCAGAGGCTGTCAAGCAGGAGTGGCATCCAATTCCTAAACAACAGGCCACTGGAAACTCTATGAACTTTGAAAATGACGATAGTTATAGGAAGGATTCAGGCCTTTTGTTCATAGGGTCGCTATGAGTCGGGCTTGACTCAATGGCAATCAACACCGAGTTTCTCAGATTACAAATTCCATAAAAGGAGACTGCCCATCCTTCTCCCCAGAGCAGACGGTGGTTTTGAACCACCTGCCTTTTGGCTGGCAGCATAATTCCTTGCTCACTAGACCATCCGAGCTCCCTCTAACAGTTTAGGAGGCTGGAAGTCCAAATTCAAGGTGCCAGTTTTAGGGAAAGATTGTCTGTATCTCTTGGTTCTAGGATTTTCAGGTCCAAAGGATGCACCCTGCTCCCATCTCTCTGTTCTTGCTGGTGCTGAGATTCCCCCACCCCCGGGCCCCGCTGCTTCCCATTCCCTCCTTTCCTCTTTTGTGAGGCTGCATCCAGCTCACTGCCACTAAATCAGTTCCAACACCCAGTGACCCTCAGCAGTTTCTGAGGCTGTGAATCTTAAGGGGAGGAAACTGTCCATCTTTCTCCACTGGAGCAACTAGTGGCTTTGAACCACTGGAGACGCGACCGTTGGAGTAGCAGTTTAACACCCTCCTGACTACACCACCTGAGCTATTTAACACTCTAGCGAAACTCCCCTTCATTGATCAGGGATGTGGTGGGATTAAGGTGTTTCATCCCACCCTTAATCGTCATCCAATTGCTCGCCTTCTCAGATCTTGGCGGATCATTACATAAATCCCACATTTAATCACTGCATACATGTATTCTAGGGGTGGGGGACACAATCCATGACACTGAGTCATATGGTAATTCTATATTTAACATTTTGAGGAATTTATTTTTGAATCCCAGTGCAGCACACACGTGCGGTGCTCAAAAAGATTTTTTTTTAAAAAAAACCACAGGTAATTAAAAAAATGACAGTGTTCATATTGTTCTAAATTTTAATCCTCTTTGGAAAAGACAATTTTGAATAAAACAAGTGTTATAATGTTGCCATTTGACAGTGATTCTAGGAATTAGTGATTCACTCAAGTGTCATCCATAGATGTCAAGATGAGAAGATGAAAATTTGAAGACTTATAGGATATTTCTACCCTCTCAAATGTTCCCCACACAAAATACTTATTAATGACAAAGTGTGATCTTATCCCTGAGTCATCGGGGAGCCACCATTCCAGCCAATGGTCAAAGTTACCATGGGCACGGATTGTGACTCACAGTGTGATGGTTGGTAGGCGCTCTTTGGGGAGCTGGGACTCAAAGCGTCCCCTCTGCACAGAGAAAGGAAGCGTGCCCACGCCTGCACCCTCCATCTCATGGTCTGTGCTGTGCTTAAACCCATGGTTGCAGCCAGTGTCTTTTTAAAAAAATTTTTTTTAAATTTTTATCAAATTTTATTAATTTTAATGAACATTCAGAGAGATTTTGGATTTCCATTCATTCATTGTTGTACTATTTTCCTCTACCCCCACCCCAGTTCATTCCTTTTTTTTTCCTCTTTGAAAGTCCGTTTTAATTGTCCCATTGCCACAGTGCTTGTCAAAGCCAGTTCTGATTAATCTCCTTTGTCAATGTGTCCTCTGCCATTCCCTATCACTCCTCCCTGAGAAAGACTTCACCCTGATTCATAAGGAAAAGGGGACAGTGTATTCTCTTAGCTACTTCCTGCTGAAAAGAGATGTAGCCAGTATCTTAATCCATCGTGTGTGTGTGTGTGTGTGTGTGTGTGTTGAGAGAGAGAGAGAGAGACTGACACTTTTCCAGGTGACAAAAGACCAGAAAGTCATGACTACAATGTGACATTGGTCATGAAGACACCTGAACTGAACTGAACTGGTGACAGATGACCAAATGGGTATTTTTTTTGTAAGTCAGTTAGTTCATGTTCTGATTTCGATCGTTTTAGCTATGGTTATGTTGCCACATATGTCCTTGATTTCAGGAAACACTGAAGTATTTGGGTGAAAGGACAGTGTTTCTGCAAGTTACTCTCAAATGATTCAGAACCCAAATCTGCAGTTAGAGAAAGAACAGTTAAGCAAACGCAGTAAAATGTTAGCGTTGGGGGAAACTGGGTGAAGGTTGTATGGAAACTCACTGTACAATTGTGCAATTTCTCAGGGAGTCTGAAATCTTGCCAAAATGAAAGGCTGCAAAATTCTGCAGTAGCTCTGCCCTCTGGATGTGAAAGGTACGACTGGGTGTCACTGTGTCACGTTTGGCACTGAGGGCGTGTGGTGAACATGTGAAAACTGGCCATGATGATCCTGAGTCATTCGAATATCTTAGGTCTCCGTCTGCTGTCTCCCGAGGATCCCTTCAGGGCTTAAAGCACTTCTGTGTGGCTTGAGGTCAATGTGAAGGCGCCCTGGTGGAACAGTGCTTGAGTGCTTGGCTGTTAACGGAAAGCTTGGCAGTAAGTATCTGCCAGTTGTTTTGCAGGAGCGATGTGGCCACGTGCTTCCATGACGATGGCAGCCTCTGCGAAGATGGCAGCACTGGAAATCCTCTGAGGTGGATCTTCTCTGACTTGTAGAGTCACAATAATAGGAGCTATAGTGGGTTTTCATGGAATTGAACTTTGCCCATTTTCTGTCAGAATGTATGTTGAGTGAACAACAAACTCACGGTGGGTGACCCCACACGTCTCAGAGTAGAAGTGCGCTCCACGAGGCTTTCGCTGGCAGTGGTCAAGGTGGACTTCCAGGTTGTGTCCCGTGGAGTTGAAACCCATTCAGAGCTGACCCTCCAGCAGGTTTTCAGAGGCAGTAAATCACATGGGAGGGGATCAGTAGATGAGTGTAATAAACCATTTGTGCTACCCAGGGACTTACTGTGTCTGACTTCTGCTTTTAGGGTTCAAGTTTAATTTCAACTCAAACAGCCCTACATGGCAGAGTGGAACTGCCCCACAGCGTGTGCTACACTGTTATATTAGTAGACAGAGATCACTTTCTTTCTCCCCTAGTACTTACTGCTGGTTAGGTTCAAACTCCCAGTCTTTTTGATAGCCGCCTACAGCTTAACTGGAGTGCCACTGGTTCTCTTATGTTTATTTCCACACATGTACATGCTAAGGTGCACCTAATCCATGCCATGGTCTTCGCAATTACTTTCTATTCATCAGAGAGCTGGACAATGACTAAGGATGACAGAAGAAAAATCAATGTCTTGGAGTTGCAGTGCTGGAGAAGAATCTAGAATATACCATGTACTGCCAAGAAAACAAATAGGTCTATTTTGGAGAAGGTGAAACCAAGTTTCTCCTTAAAGGCTAGGATTTTGAAGCTTACATATTTTGGGCATTTGAACAGTAGGGACTTGGAGAAGGACATCATGCTCAGAAGGGTGGAGGGCCAGCACAGGAGAGGAAGCCCCTGGATGAGATGGATTAATGCACTAACTTGGAGAAGGACATCATGTTCAGAAGGGTGGAGGGCCAGCTCAGGAAAGGAAGCGCTGGAAGAGATGGGTTTATGCATTAAACTGGGGTAAGGGTAGTAGAGAGTTGGACAATGACTAAGGAGGATAGAAGGAGAATTGACGCCTTTGAGCTGTGGTGCTGCAGAAGAGTATTGAATGTACTATGGACTGCCAAGAAAACAAACAGATTCATCCT
>NW_006399798.1:16285778-16292272 GCF_000299155.1 Elephantulus edwardii | reverse complement strand
TAATTGGGATGGGAGTGTCAGAGACAGTGCAATTGGCACAGGACAGAGCGGAGTTTAGGGCTGTTGTACATAGGGTCGCTATGAGTCGCAGGCGACTTGACGGCACATAACAACAACAACAACAACAACAAGAGGTGGCCAGGCAGAAACAAACCGGTGGCATTGTGGACAGGCCTCTTGATTACCAGGAACTCCAGGTATTGTTTCTACTCCACAACAGTGTGGGCGTCATGAGTCAGAAATGACTCAATAGTGCAGGAGTGAGTAGCCTCGGACAAGGAAGTGGAGACGGAAGATGTGTGGTAAGAGAAGAGATAAGGACTGACTCTAATGGGCCCTCTGGAAAACAGGAGCAAAGAACGGCTGAGAGCTGCGGACAGGAGCTGTGGCTTTGGGAGTGAAGAGTGTGGGAAGAGAAGGAAAAGGATGAGAGAGGGAAGAAAGGAGAGACCACAGTGAAGGCTAGATGGGGATTAAGGCAAGGGCAAAGGCCAGCCTTGCTCAGGCCCACGTGATGTTTCTGCATTGGTCCCTGAGACAGTGGCCACTTACCTGGCCTGAAATGAAAGTTCTGGGAAGGCCAGCTCGCTTGCTCTCTCTCTCTCTCTCTCTCTCTCTGAGAGAGAGAGAGAATGAGAGATATCACCGTCTAATGAAGAGAAGCCAGTATACAACAAAGGGATGATGAACACGTCACATCACTAAGGAAAGAGTACAAAGTATAGAAGGGGTGACAGAACTCAGAATTACGGGGAGGAAATGGACAGAGTACATTGTGGGTGTGTAAATTATTGTTATAGAACATAAGTGTGTAGAATAGTTGAATGAAAAACTAATTTGTTTGGTAAACTTTGATTTAACTCACAATAAACAACTGTTTAAAATTTTAAAAATAAGAAAACCAAAAAGCATAAAACCAATTATCAACGACTTTCAAGTTTCATATTGAATGTTGGAAATTCTCCTGATTTCAAATAAAATCTTTCTGTGAGCCAATCAGGCATGTGGCCAGGCACTCCAAACCCAGTGATGAGGAGGTTCGAGTAAGCGTGAGACTCTGTCGGGCTTCCAAGACTGTTGGCTATTAAGGGAGACACCTCCCTCCACCAGGGTCTCTTGAGCATGGTACTCAACTCAGTACAACACAACACAGCCTAACTCATCTCTGTCAAGTCAAAACCAGCGCATCACTGACCCTCCAGTGGGTTTTCGGCGTCTGTCAATCATTTGAGAGCAGAAAGCCCATCTTTCTCCCCCAGAGCACTTGGTGGGGTCACACTGCTGCCTTCGGTTTGGCAGTGCATCTCTTTACCCACTTGGCCATCAGAGCTCCTTTGAGTATAGTTGTGTTTTTGTTGTTGTTAAGTGCCATCGAGTCACAGGTGACTCACAGTGACCCTATGAAGGAGAGTCCTCAACGCCTGTATAGTATAGACAGAAAATAAAAATAGGTCAGCTTAAAGACATCCAACTGTATACAAGTAGAACTTTAATAACTACTGATAAAGGAACCCATGGCTTTGCTTCTGTCTTCGGGGATGACAGGCTGACTACTGTTGGAAGGGCTACTATTGTAGCCATGGTGCCCTAGTGGCAAGGAGCTCCGGTGGCCCAGTGGCAAGAAGCTGTGCTATAACCCTGAAGGCACATGGCTCAAGGCCTCCAGCTTCCCTGTGGGAGAAGGATGGGCAATTTCCTCCCATATGATTAACTTCTTCTCAAAACCCATCAGAGGGTCAGCTTTGGGTGGGTACACAACAACAATAGCAACTATTATAGCACCAAGGCCTTTGGTGAATACTGTCAAACTGGTTTTAAGGCTTTTTAGTCAACATCCTGGTATCAAATAAATGGCCCTTTCCTTGTGAGAAGATCATAAGGATATTTATCTTTCCATCAGGCATAAAGGGCTAGGGGGAGGGAAAAGTGTATTTAGGTAAAAAGATGTTCTCAAGGGTTCTGGAGGAGTGGGTGCGTTCACAAAGCACCTCATTGATAATACAAAGTTTACATACAGCCTCCTAGAGAGGAAAGGGACCCCTTCCTTTGGGTGTAAATATTTCTCCTGCAGGCTGGAGAGACTGCAGTTTGTTTTGTTTATAGAGGCCCTCCCCTGCCCACTTACTTCATGACTGCAGAAGCTGGCCAGTAGCGATCATTTAAAAATTTTTAAAAAAACCACAACAACCCAGTGGACTTTTGCAAGTCCCAAAAGAGAGTTTGTAAATCTGGGTTCGACTCCCTGAAAACAGTTTTGGCTGAGCCGGGAGAGGCTGTGGCTAAGGAAGATTCTAGATAGTCCACTCTCAGAGGATGACTCTTCCGAGATTCCCAGGGCGTTCTTTAGAATGAAGACAGCAGGAAACCAAGATATTAGCCAAAGCAGTGAAGACACAGTGGGAAATGTTCTGGTGTCTCAACATCTAGACCCAAATGCTGTGATCAAACAAATGGCCTGGCCTATTAAAAACACAGTGAAGGCAACACATTTTGTTTCACAACATGCCAGAGGGCAGGCTGCCAAGTGCTTGGTTATGAATGTGGAATCTATGAAAAACTCTGCCCCATGTTACTCTCTTCATACTTGATTAACCCCGTAACAGCTGGAGCAGCGTGAGGGCCTTCCTGGGCCCTGTGAGCTGGGAGCCCTACCCCCCTTTTTCTAGTGACTTTATGTCAAAATGGCAAAATATTTTGTTCTGCAAATATTTCTACTGAAGAGACACCTGATGGAGACAGAAATTAAAGTTAAATAGAACAGAAAATGCCTAAGGGTTATTTTCTTCCCTTAAGATAGAATTTGATTTATAATTAAAACATACTTTGCTTTTTTAAGGATAAGGACCTTTGGGGACTCTTCTGCCCAAGCTGGTTTGTAGCCAAATTCCTCAACACATTATTATTTTCTTTTTTTTTCTGAGAGGGTTGGGGTGGGATGGGTGGTGATATTAGAAGAACAGAATCCTTAATTAACAACTCTTAAGAATTTGTTAAAGGACTTTAAAAATAATTTGGTCTCGTAGTCCAACTGATGATCCACGGAGATTACGTAATGAACCCAAGGTCTCAAGGTTGACCAATGGCTGTGTTATCCATCTCCACATCTAGAACTTTCCCCAGCTGTATCTGTGAATAATTTTGAAGTCATTGGCCTAGTGGCCAGTAAGCTATGCTATCAAGCCCAAGGTGAGTGATTTTAATCTGTGGCACACAAGTCTGGTTTAAATTTTTTTTTTCATTCTTCTACGTGGTATAGCACTGGTCTGTGCATTGCTGTACAGAGATAACTTGTGGTTGCTGTGATGCTGAACACTGTGACACTGATGTCCCAAATGCAATAATGGTCACCCATGGTGGACACTGTTTGGTGGAGCTTCCTGATTAAAACAAGCTTGGGAGAAGGAGTGGCATCCATGTTCAAAAAGGCTTGCCTCCAGAAACTCTACAAACAGTGCTCAGGTGTTTCGCTCATGGGGTCGCTATGAGTTGTCTACAACTCAACAGTACGTAACAACAACAACAAAGTTGTTAAGAGAGAATCCATCTGGTTACTTAAGAAAAAGTATGTTGTTGTCATTGTTGTTATGTGCCGTCGAGTTGCTTGCGATTCATAGTGACCCTGTGTACAACAGCCCTAAACTCTGCTCTGTCTTGTGCCAATCGCACTGTCTCTGACACTCCCATCCCGATAATCCCAGTCACCAAATCAATCCACCTCATAGAGGGCCTTCCCCTCCTGTGCTGTCCCTCCACCCTTCCAAGCATGATGTCCTTCTCCAAGGACCGGTCTCTTCTTACAACATGTCCAAAGTATGTTAGGCGGAGCCTCAGAATCCTTGCCTCCAAGGAGCCACCTGGTTTAACCCTTTCCAGGATGAATCTGTTTGTTTTCCTAGCAGTCCGTGGTACTCTCAATACTCTTCTCCAGCACCACAGCTCAAAGGCATCAATTCTCCTTCTATCCTCCTTGGTCATTGTCCAACTCTATGATGCATAACAAGTGATTGCAAAGACCATGGCCTGTATCAGAAGCACGTTGGTCTCCAGAGAGACACCATTGCCCTTCAGTACTTTGGAGAGGTCCCTAACAGCAGACTTTCCCATGGCAATGCACCTTTTAATTTTCTGGCTGCTGGTGCCAAAAGAGTTGACTATGGAGCCAAGCAAACTAAAGCTGTGAACAATCTCAATTTCTTCACCATCCATCCTGATGCTTCCAATTGGTCCAGTGGTGAGAAACTTTGTCTTCTTGACATTGAGCCTCAATCCATATTGGAGGCTATAGTCCTTGACCCTCTGCAGCAGGCGCTTCAGGTCCTCCTCAGTTTCAGCAAGCAGGGTTGTGTCATCTGCATAATGCAGATTGTTGATAAATCATCCACCAATCTTGACCCCACATTTCTCCTCATAGAGCCCAGCCTCCCAGATAATCTGTTCTGCATACAGGTTGAAAAGGTATGGAGAAAGGATGCATCCCTGGCGTACGCCCTTCTCAATTTTGAACCATGCAGTGTTCCCTTGCTCTGTTCTGACGACTGCCTCCTGGTCCAAGTATAAGTTTCGCATTAGAACGATCAAGTGTTCTGGGATTCCCATTGTTCTCAGAGTCAGCCACAGTTTGTTATGATCCACACAGTCAAATGCCTTTGCATAGTCAATGAAACACAGACTTTCCTCTGGTATTTCCTGCTTTCAGTGTTTAGAAAAAGTATACAATGCATAAAAAATTATTGTGTAAAAATACACAAAACAAAAAAGACACCATTTTCACTCACTCACTCACTCACTCATTGCCTCACAGCTGACTCTCTAGCAGGTTTTCAGAAGCTGTAAATTGCATGGTAGGAGAATGCCTATCCTTCTCCCTCAGAGAAGTTGGTGGATTTGAACTACATGTCTTTGGATTGGCAGTGCAACTCCTTCCCCACTAGGCCACCAAAGGTCCCTGTACTGCTTTAGTAATTTAAACTACAGTACAATCCACTTTCATGAATTACATTCACAATGTTGTACAACTGTTACAATTGTCCATTTTCAAAGTTTTCCATCATCTCATACTGCTAATTAGTACCTCTTAAGAAATGCTTCCTATCCCACTGCACGAATGCATCACCTTTTGTTTATCCAGTCATCTGCTGATGGACACTTGGGCTGTTTCCACTTTTGGCTGTTGTGAATAGTGCTGCAATGAATGACTTGTGCACTTCTTGCTGACTCTACTGAATTAAAAGCTCCACTCTACTTTCTACTGTCTTTAAAGATGGGAGCTGGGCTCACGGGCTGTAAATGTTAGGATCTAGAGTGACCATATCTGCATGCATATTAGTGGTGCTGATTTTTGGTTTTTTAGAAGAGCAATTGACTTTTATTTTTACTCCAATGCAAAATTTTCCCCTCTGTTTATGTTTATGCTTCCAAAAATGCAAAATAGAAATAACTTGGCTTCAAATGTAAAATGATAAACTAATTAACTGTCAACAAAATGTCTTTAACCAAATTAATTTCCTCTGGTATATGATCTTAAAAATTCTTTCCCAGGGAGCTCTGGTGGCCTACTGGCAGGAAACTGCACTGCAATCCCAGAGATACACGGTTAGAATCTACCAGATGCTCCTCCTGTACCAGTCAGATCCAATTTGACTTGACAGTGTATACACACACACACACACACACACACACACACATTTAAAAAAAATTTTCCCCCTAACCCATTCCACTCTATTCCCCTCATCTTTTTCTAAATTGTAATTTTAATGAGAGTATACAGAAAAGTTAGATTTTCATTCATTCATTGTTACACATTTTCCTCCCTAACTCCCCAGTTTACTTTAAAAATAAACCCCAACATTCATTGTTGCATAATTTATGTCCCCTCCCCCCATCTTCTCCCCCAGTTCACTTTGCTATGCACCTCACATTCTGGACTATTGTCATACAAATAGTGCCTAATCACATATTCCTTTTAAATAGTTCTTTCCTTCATCTGTTCCAATGTAATGTCATTATTTATCCCCTCTTTTCTTATTCCCCCCCCAACTCAATGTGAGTCCTGTTTTATAACAGAGGTGTTATGGAATATTTGTCCTTTTGTGACTGAGAAATTTCACTCAGCATAATGTCCTCGAGGGTCACCTATGGTGTGTACTGTTTTATGAGTTCCTTGTTTTTAGGTGTTGAATAATATTCCGATGTGTGAAGACTATATAGTTTTTCCATCCATTTGTTTGTTGATGGGCACTTGGGTTGCTTCCATCTCTTTGCTATTGTGAATGCAGCAGCAATAAACATGGGTGTGCATATATCTGTTTGGGTGGCAGCTCTGGTTTCCTTAGAGTATATTCTTACAAAAGCATGAACACCAATTGCCATGCACATGAACTGGAAAAGGATCAGTTCTTCAGGGCAAACTATTTTTTTTCTATAATTATATTTTATTAATTTTCATAAACATTTACAGAGATTTTGGGTTTCCATTCATTCATTGTTGCACTATT
>NW_006399798.1:16283777-16285678 GCF_000299155.1 Elephantulus edwardii | reverse complement strand
GGAGGGACAGCGCAGGAGGGGAAGGCCCTCTATGAGATGGATTGATTCAGTGACTGCGGTAATCGGGATGGGTGTGTCAGAGGCAATGCGGCTGGCACAGGACAGAGCAGGGTTTAGGGCTGTTGTACATAGGGTCGCTATGAGTCGCAAATGACTCAACGTCACATAACAACAACAACAAGGGTAGTAGGTGTGTAGAAATCAGCGAGACTGGCTTAGGACAAGGCAGGGTTTAGAGCTATTGTACATAGGGTCACTATAGGTTGTAGGCAACTCGATGGCATATAACAACAACAATATGCTATTGCCACAGAGTTAATTCCAACTCACAGTGACTACACAATAAAGTACTCTACAGGGATTCTGAGGGTTTCTGTGTGATATGCTGATCACAATTAACTGCCATATCTTTCTCTTGTAGGTTGGTGGGTTCAAACCACCAATTTTTCAGTTAGTAGCTGAGCACATAACCACTGTGTCACCAGGGCTCCTTGTTTGGCTAAAAGGTATTTTAAAAATAATGATAACAGAAATGAATGGATTGAGAAATTATGGTTCATTCACACAATGGAATACTATGCAGCACGCAGGAGCAATGATTTTGCAAATTATTACCTAACTTGGGAGGGACTGGAGAGCATTATGCTGAGTGAACTAACTCAGTCACATAAGGACAAATATTGTATAAAACTGTTATTGTAGAATAAATATAAGGATCCAGGAGGGGTGGAAGAGGCTGGAAGCAGAGGGATGCGGATATACAGGGGGAAGGGGGGATTAATCATTGGGTTGTACAATTTGATGGGTGGGGGGGTGAGGGAAGTTGAAAGAATTTGTTCAAATTTGAATTTTATAAATAAACTAGTAGAAAAAAGAAGACAGTTGGGGGGAAAAGAACTTCAAAGTTGTATTGTATTGAACAATTATGCTATAATGGGCATCTTTAAAATGTTAAAGTGTATATAAATTTAAATATTAAAATACAAGTATTTTAGTTTTATTTAACTTAAAAAAATAATGATGACTTGAATGAGATACAAGCTGAGCTTCTCTGTCAAGTTAACAAAACTGTGGGAGACCTCTCGGTCATCAGAGATGGGAGAAGCCCCCAGGCCCGCAGCTCTGATGCGTTCAGCAAGTATGCTGTCTCCTGGTCCAGCTGGCAGCTCCAGCTCCAGAGAGGATATCCACGTTCTAGCCAATAGCAAGCAGGAAAGCTGTTGTCCAAATGCTGCCCACACTTGTCTGGGTTCCATCTCTCTATTCCAGGGAAATATCTAGCTATGAATTGCAATCTAGGTAGCCACGTGCCCGCTTGGAAATAAAAGATGAAGAGAAAGGGAAAGGTCTTCTTCAAAGTGTTAAAAGTCAAAGTTCTTTAGAGGTCTACAATGTGCCCGACCCAACTCCTGACATTTTCAATCCCCTTGTACACATGTTCAAAGTTGGACAATGAATTAAGAACAGACTGAAGAAGAGCTGATGCCTGTGAATTGTGATACTGGGAAAAGAAAAAAAAATCGCCACCACGTTGATTACACTATGGGCTGCTAAAAACCAAATCTGTCTTAGAAGAAATGTGGCCAAAATGTTCTTTGGAAGTGAGGATGGTGAGAAATCTGTCTCCTGAATTTTGGGCATGTTATTGGATGGGCCTTCTCCCTAGAGAAAGAAACTATGCTTGAAAAAGTAGAGTGTCCCTCCAACCAGGAGAAGATAAAATAGATGAATGGGACCTTCTAAGAATCAAATCCCTATGCACATCCAAAAACTTCTCCAACAGGGTAAAAAAAGGGAAGCCACAGACTGGGAAAAAGTATTGGGTAATGACATATGAGATAAGGGACTTATAATCCAGAATTTATAAAATACTTGAGCACCACAACAAGATAAAGGTAAAT
>NW_006399798.1:16282759-16283602 GCF_000299155.1 Elephantulus edwardii | reverse complement strand
ACAACTATGAGATATCATCTCACCCCAGTCAGAATAGCAAAATTTAAAAGAACAGCAAGCAACAAATGCTGGCGAGGTTGTGGAGAAACTGGAACTCCTACTCACTATTGGTGGGAGTGTAAAATGGTGTAACCACTGTGGAAGGCACAGTATGGAGCTTTCTCAAAAAGTTGGAAATAGACATGCCATTTAACCCAGCATTTCCACTACTGGGAATATATCCCAAAGAGACCATAACTGAAATTAATAATAATTTTTTTTTTTAAAAAAGGAAGAAGCAGAGTGTCCATGAAATTGAGGAAGACACTCAACAAAATGGACTGACAGCATGGCTGCAGGAAGGAGCTGAAACACAGCCCTAATTGTGTGCACGGTGCTTGACGAAGCAGTATTTCATGATGTTTTACACAGTGATGCTGTGTACACAGAACTGATTCCATGGTTCCTAACAAGTCTACTTATTTCAGTGGAAGATAAAAACAATCAAGAGGGAAAAATCTTACCAGCTATGACTAAAGGGACAATCAAGGCGAGCTGATGGCACATATAAGGGCACTAGATAGCACATATGGTTTTACCTTCCTCTATCAACCTAGTGCTAAGGACTTGTGCTGCCAACCCAAAGACAAGTAGTTAAAATCCACCAGCTTCTCTGATGGAGAAAGATGAGTAGTCTCCTCCCATGTGATTTACAGCCTCCGAAAACCTGCTGGAGGGTAGCTGGGCATAGGTTCTGACCTGAAGGCAATGAGGTTTTTATCAAAGTAGAGGTAGATGGCAAAGGAGGTTGAGTTTTCAAGCATGGAAATACAAAGGAAGAGGAACAGTTGTAAGCAGACACTG